>NC_052516.1:23513653-23761153 GCF_014356525.2 Nilaparvata lugens
TAATATAATGTCATTATCAAGCATTATAATACTTGATAATGGCATTATATAGCCAAAGCATGTTGTTATTGAACAATCTTGGAAGGGTACGTAGATTTCTATTTTTCATTTATTGTTAAGAGTAGCCCTAAAGAAAAAAAATACACTGGAATATTGTTTAAAAATATCACGAATATTTTCAAACATCTGTCATCAAATTTAATGAATTCGTGATATTTTTTGACAATATACCAGTGTTTTATTATGGATGAATATCACTATATCTCACCAATAACAGTATCTGAAGTCCTATTAAAATAACTATTATTAAACGAAAATTCCAATTAGATGCTGTAAATCACCCCGAAGACTTCTGTCACTGCAAATATTGACAACAGGGTATCAATCAAATAATAATCAACAGGATTTTCGTTCAATAATAACAACCCATCAATGAGCATTTAAACAAAAATGCAACTCCCAATTTATTTCCATCTGTGGACTCTATCAAAATACTTGAAGGAATATAATTATATAATACTTCTTCATTCTTCAATCAATGAAGATTGGAGTAAATCTTACCTGATTCACACCTCCAATTATTGATATTCATCTCATCAACAGGCTTATATCTTATAATGGGCTATCTCCACAAATTTCCATTTCTTTCCCCTCTTCTTCCAGCTTTGTCTCTCCTTCATTCAACCGCATTCTCTCTCAGTCTCTCCCATAATCATCAATCTCCCGTTTCCAGGTTTTATCTCTGTACCTTGCGGTGATGATAGGGGGGACAGAAGGGGACGAAATACCCCAAAATGGCCCCCGGGGAAACCAGCACATCGCATCAGTCAGTACCGCTTTACCCCCACCCTGTAACCCCCCACCCCCCGGTACCAAAGCTCCTAATCATACCTTAACAACCTTGTTTAGGTAGAGAACTCACTGGGAATTCGCTGAAGGGAGCTGCTCGCGAAAAGCTAGCTTAGGGCTGTTGGAAAAACTGGGAAAGCCGGGAAATTCGTCGCTGTTAGACACACACCGGAGGCTTTTCCAGGAGGGAGGGGAGGGGCAACCATTAGGTTTTCCACGAGACATGTAGTGTAGGGTGCTCACATATATCACTAGTGGAAGGTGTTTCTCTACATTTGTTGAGCCCGATTTTCGTGCGCTGGCTTTTAGGCCCAATTTTCTTACCTTGTGTTACGTACATGATACGGGATTTATGAACAACACAAGGAGAATCTGATCACAGGATAGACTGGAATTGGAATTCTTCCAGAAAACCCATGAAGTATACCTAATTTGTGGGGAATTTTCCTATAAAAATGTCAATAAATTGCAAAACTGTAAAACTAGTAGTACACCCAAAATGGAAAATATAAATCATCATATCAAATGATGTTATATAGAATATAATATCATGATATCGAAGAATATCATATTATTCATTTGGCTTTGTTAGTTACTAAGGTTTCTCTCATTCGTTGTTGTTCAACGGTTCTCTTGACTAAAATTTATTCACTTTGAACAATTAATTACGACATAGCAGTCAGGTATTTATAAATAAAAGCTATTAGCTTCTACTTACATTAGTGTAGCGCTTTCGGACACTAGTTCCTTCATCAACACTGGCTGTCACTTTCCGTTGTTGAATACATGTGGTTATTAAGCAGCGTGGGTTGTGGGAGTGGCGGGAATTTTTGAACTGTTGGCGGCGGGGGTGGCGGGAATGTTTGAATTTGTGGATTATTGGAGTAGGAGGTTGAAGAGGCTGTGTGATTTGAAGTTGGTTTGCTCATTAAGGATGTTGTGGGGGTCTCTTTTAGTGTGTTTGTATATTTCAAATTGTTCCAAGGTGTTTAGTTCAGGTCCTTTGTTTCTGATGTGTAGAATTTTTAAATTTGTGGCTATGTCTGTGTAGGTGTGATTGTTTCCTATCAAGTGGGTGGCAAATGCTGATTCGGGGTTGTTTATGTGTTCTTTGAATCTTTTTTCAAATGAACGGCCGCTGTGCCCAAGGTAGTATTTTTGGCAATTTGAACAGTTGAGTTTGTATACCCTGGGTTTTCATATAGGTTTTGTTTCTGTTCTCTTGTGGTTAGTAGGTTTTTGATTTTGTTTTTTGTTTGGAATGCTATCTTGAATCCTGCCTTTTGAAGTTCTTTGCTAAACTGTTGGACTTTGAGTTTATGTAAGTTAGTGTTATGAATCTGTTATTTTCAGTGCTGGGCTTTTGAGTTTTTCTTTTCATTTTCTGTTGGATTCTGTCTATAAGTAGTGGATCATAGCCATTAGTTTGGGCTAGGAATTTTATTGTGTTGAGCTCTGTACTGTAATCTTCTGTTGATAAGGGGATGGTGTTTAGTCTATGGATCATTGTTTTGAAAGCAGCATGTTTGTGTTGAGTGGGGTGATTGGAGGTCTGGTGGATAAGGGTGTCTGATGTAGTTGGTTTTCTGTATATATTGAAACTGTGCTGATTGTTATATAGAGGAAACAAAAGACAATGTGAACTTTTTCGTACTCACATGAACAAAATAGACAAAAACATCCAGTTCACAGCAGAGTATGAAACAGAAAAGAAACTCAACTTCCTAGATCTAACAATCACAAAAAATATGAACAATCAGCACAGTTTCAATATATACAGAAAACCAACTACATCAGACACCCTTATCCACCAGACCTCCAATCACCCCACTCAACACAAACATGCTGCTTTCAAAACAATGATCCATAGACTAAACACCATCCCCTTATCAACAGAAGATTACAGTACAGAGCTCAACACAATAAAATTCCTAGCCCAAACTAATGGCTATGATCCACTACTTATAGACAGAATCCAACAGAAAATGAAAGAAAAACTCAAAAGCCCAGCACTGAAAATAACAGATTCATAACACTAACTTACATAAACTCAAAGTCCACAGTTTAGCAAAGAACTTCAAAAAGGCAGGATTCAAGATAGCATTCCAAACAAAAAACAAAATCAAAAACCTACTAACCACAAGAGAACAGAAACAAAACCTATATGAAAACCCAGGGGTATACAAACTCAACTGTTCAAATTGCCAAAAATACTACCTTGGGCACAGCGGCCGTTCATTTGAAAAAAGATTCAAAGAACACATAAACAACCCCGAATCAGCATTTGCCACCCACTTGATAGGAAACAATCACACCTACACAGATATAGCCACAAATTTAAAAATTCTACACATCAGAAACAAAGGACCTGAACTAAACACCTTGGAACAATTTGAAATATACAAACACACTAAAAGAGACCCCCACAACATCCTTAATGAGCAAACCAACTTCAAATCACACAGCCTCTTCAACCTCCTACTCCAATAATCCACAAATTCAAACATTCCCGCCACCCCCGCCGCCAACAGTTCAAAAATTCCCGCCACTCCCACAACCCACGCTGCTTAATAACCACATGTATTCAACAACGGAAGTGACAGCCAGTGTTGATGAAGGAACTAGTGTCCGAAAGCGCTACACTAATGTAAGTAGAAGCTAATAGCTTTTATTTATAAATACCTGACTGCTATGTCGTAATTAATTTGTTCAAAGTGATTATTTAACAAGCAGTTCGTAATGGAATCAAACATTGAAGAGTAAAATTTATTATTTGGAATTCTTCCGCGTTTCTTGCCTTGGTCAATCACAGTGGAGCTCAACCTTCATTGGCCAATAGCTAGTGGCCAGTAGTAGGGCTCCACTCACACAGTCACACCATATATTCTGCTATTCAATGTTCAAGATTTCAGATTAATAGTATTAATAAATGATGTAACATCCAGAACTAGTTTTCTCAAATTGTTTTGATAAATCAGACAATATCCAGACGTTTTTATCCAATATGGACTGATTTATCATAGGAACACAAGGAATTTGCATACATATCTTGATTGGGACTTCTCTACTTATACATTTCAGAGGTCTTGGTCAAATAGGCTTCTCGTTTTATTCGTTCCTCAACATTGAATTTCCTATCCAACAAAATAGATTGATGCCATAGCTATTCACCCAATCTTCTGTTATTATAATTAGATTCTTCCTACAGTTTTCTGAAAATTGAATAAGGATGTCATTTTTTTCTTTTATTAAAAAATCAACAATGATACATCATGATATCTCACTAGAACCAATGTTTACAAAAGTGATATTGGATAAGAGATTATAGCAAATTGTGACGGTTGTATGAGGCCGTTAATTCGAATGCGTTGAGCAGGCCATACACTATCCGATTTGTTGTACAACTTGTGGTTCAACACCCAATGATGTATGATCCGATATCAGACCTTGAATGGGTATGTTGGAGGTCTGGTCCGATTTTAAAATTCTAGTTAGATATTGGCATAGAGAAACAATAGCATAAGTAGATATCCGATGGTATAGGGCGTTTATGTCGCAACTTTCACTGTTATCTCAAGCCGATAGTTCATGTAATTCTTTTCTGTGAAGCTGTGTGACACTGGTAGTCTCTCATATTGTGCCGTTCATACACTCTCACCCCAACAGAACAGTGAAAATCGTCAATAATCAACAGTAATCAGCTTGAGATAAAAGTAAAAGTTGCGACATAAACGCCCTATACCATCGGATATCTACTTAGGACATTGTTTCTCTATGATATTGGTCCAAAACTTTGTATATTTTGAACACGATTCTGTTATGTCGTACCTACATCTTTCTTCAGTGAACATTTATTTGAAATTTATTTTCATAACCTGACGATGGTGTGAACAGCGAAACTATATTGAGGTCCACGTTATAATGGCAGTGGAGAAAGATAGCAGAACAACGTTCCCGATCCTCTGTCTTGTCAATGCCTTCTAAAGACGGTAGCTGATACAGGTTTATCTATGTAATTAATTAATCATTAATTCTACATTGTTGAAAGACGATCTGGCAACAGAGCAAAGTGAGAAGGAAATTATTGCTATCAATATTGCTTGCAATTAAAACATGGACCTCACTATCTTTATATATAAAAGCGAAATGGCACTCACTCAGTGACTGACTGACTCACTCACTCACTCTCAGAACTAAAAATCTACCAGACTAAAAACGTTCAAATTTGGTAGGTATGTTCAGTTGGCCCTTTAGAGGCGCACTAAGAAATTTTTTGGCAATATTTAAACTCTAAGGGTGGTTTTTAAGGGTTTAAAGTTCGTCTTTTAGCATGTATATTCTTCTTCTTCTCTTAGTTATGATTGAAAAATGTCCATATCATATGTTAATATAGAACTATAATCTAGAGAGAGTACCTCTTCGAAACAGTTGTTAACTGGTAACTAAAATTAATAATTTTGTCAGGTTGGCATTAAGT
The DNA here is from genome assembly GCF_014356525.2 of Nilaparvata lugens. Lineage (NCBI taxonomy): Eukaryota > Metazoa > Arthropoda > Insecta > Hemiptera > Delphacidae > Nilaparvata > Nilaparvata lugens. Next base: position 23,518,980 of record NC_052516.1, read on the forward strand.
TGAGTTAACTTTGTTAGGTTGGCACCAAGTTAAAGATTGAAATGCATTTATCGCGGAAAAATTGATTGGGCACTGCTACTTCAGTCAGAGCTATTCCTGGGAATATTATATTACTATTATATTACTTCGCTTCGCTCGCCATATCCGTTTAGCCAGTCGTTTAGTCGGGATCCCCGACTGGATCGTCCTAACATATGATAAAAATGCTCAAATGAAAAATGCATGCGTCCAAGGATGAGATCAGCAGGCGAGCGAAGCGAGCCTGCTGATCTCATCCTTGGACGATCCAGTGGGGTCCAGGGAGCGGAGCCCCCTGGCTAGATGAATATGGCGAGCGAAGCGAGCCTGACGGCTAGTAGTTAGATATTTATTTGTCCAGAATGTTGTATAATTATTCAGAAGTCGGATATTTGAACATGAATTTGTTATCTCGTACCTTAATCTTTCTTCGGTAAATGTTTATTTAATTTTTTTTTATAGCCTGATGGAATGACGATGGAGTGATCACCGAAACTAGTAGCTATCATTTGTATTATTTTATCAATTTCAAAGGGTACCATAATAATATTTTTTCAACCTTTTTAACTCGCCTTGTAGACTATCATAACACAATTGTTTGATGGAAATGCTAGCAAATTTTTGTGAATAATACTAAGGAAACTTAGTGATGAAGGCGTGTGAGACACGAACAAAGCTGATGACAAGGTATTAGGGTGAAAGTGTTGAAAAAGAATGACGATAAGGGGCGTGAAAATACAATACGATGAAAATGCCCTCAAGGAAAGCTGAGAAGGGGATTTTCTTGATTCGGAAAGCGGAATATGGAAGTCTCACAAAGTTGACTACTTGCCCCGGGCTAATGTGTGATTCCTTTTCCTCAAATCTACCTACTCTCCCCTACCTAGTTCTTTCTCCTACTCCCTCTCCCACGTTTCCTCAATGATTGTCCCCGTCTTCCATTACTATTCTTCTTCTATCCCCCACCCTTCTGCTGGAGTGTGCTTGCTTTATTTCTCATTCAAATTTTTCTCTTGTTCTTTTCTTATTCAACATGCTCTACCTTTTTGCTTATCACTCCTTGATGTGTCTCCCCTCCATTCCTGTTATAAATTTATGAATTTGTCCATTTATACTATAAGTAAATTATCGAGATGATATGGAGAGAAAGTATTTTCCCTTTATTCCTGTTATAAATTTATGAATATCATTATTTTTTTATACAATAAGTATACTATCGAAATGATAGGGAGAGAAAAAATGAGGTAACCTTTTGCTACTCCTCTCCCAAATTTAGATAACGTAACACAATAGTCCGAACTAGGTTAAGTATTGTAGTTCTTCAATTCACAAAATTGATCAATTAATTTATTTTCTCGAAGAAAAAAATCACCAACAAGAGTATAATTATTGCTGAATTGGGAATGAATTGATTATTGCATAATTAGGAATGAGCTGATTATTTCCTACTGTATCTAAGTGAGATCAGTGTACAAGGACAATAAAACAATAAATTAAACTACTTATCAGAATTGGAAATGTTAGAATCTTGTCCAACAGCATACAAGAATACTTCATCATATTAAGTACTGCATACAGTGTATAATACCCCAGTAATCTAGTTTGATTACTTAGTCGTATTATTCATTTTCTATCCCTTTATTTATTTATTCTATTTTCTGAATATGATGTTTTCTCAATATTGTTCATTCTATTATACTAAGAATTTTTCTAATCCTAATTATTGCTTTCAGGAGAAATTCACACATACTCTATCTTTCAGTATTCACTCTCTCACTGATGTCTATCTTTCTCTCTCACTCACACACATGTCTAGCTTCTCTCTCTCTTTCTTACATACACATGTCTAGCTTCTCTCTCTCTTTTTTACACTCACATGACTATCTTCTGTCTCTCTTTCTTACTAACACAATCATGTCTTGCTTCTATCTCACTTACAAACATGTCTAGTTTCTCTCTCTCTTTCTTAGACACACATGTCTAGCTTCTTTCTCTCACACACACACATGTCTAGAAACTCTCTCACACTCTCTTTCTTAGACACACATGTCTAGCTTCTCTCTCTGTTTCTTACAAACACATGTCTAGCTTCTCTCTCTCATACACACATGTCTAGACTCTCTCTCTCTCTCTTTCTTATACACACATGTCTAGCTTCTGTCTCTCTTTCTTACTAACACATGTCTAGCTCCTCTCTCAGTTACAAACATGTCTAGTTTCTCTCTCTCTTTCTCAGTCACACATGGCTAGCTTCTCTCTCACTTACACACACATGTCTAGTTTCTCTCTCTCTTTCTCACACACGTATGTCTAGCTTCTCTCTCTTTATCTTACACACACCCATTTCTAGCTTCTCTCTCTTTATCTTACACACACCCATTTCTAGCTTCTCTCTCTCTCTCTCTTTCTTACACACATGTCTAGCTTCTCTCTCTCTCTCTTACTCACAGATGTCTAGGTTCTCACTTTCTCTCTTTTTTACACACACATGTCTAGCATCTCTCTCATGCAAATGTCCAGCTTCTCTCACTCTCACACACATGTCTAATCACACACTCTTTCTCTCTTCTCTCACTCTCACACACACAAATGTCTATCTTCAGCAAGTATAGTAGTCATGTACGTCTACCATAAATGTATGACATGGAACCTATAACACACATATTATGGCAGCCCATCAAGCGTTCTCACTTCTCACCCATATGTTGGCAACCCGTACTGTTATTGGTGCTACGTGCCTCAAATAATAACAATCCCTTAGTTCCGAGTTGCGACTGGTTCAATACTCCCATCTACTTCAATATTTGTTCCTCGGCCCGATTCATTTTCTCACATTCTTTCTACAGAATCATCAAATTCCAATCAATAATATCGTCCGAGCCTTTTGTATGTCAATTGAGGGCTGGATATGAAGAATATTGGAAATAAGGAACTCTTCAACTCTTCATGTCAAAGATTAAAAAATATCGTTCCCCTCCACCTACTGTCTAAAGTACTTACTTTACTCCCTGAAACCTAATACTAGAGTGTCACTTTTTCGCTCTCGGTAGTAAAAAACATAAAAACTTCCTAGGGAGTAAAAGTGACTCCATTTAAATAACATGGGGAGCATCTCTATTTTGAAACTTACATTGTAATAGGTTAGAAGGTCTAAGCTCAGATGAAAAAGCATAATAGAGGTGTCTGTCATTGAGTCAACTGAATTCAACTATACCACAACCAGAAATTTGATTAACTCATGAAATATATGATTGTATGATAATTATTATATTCTTAATATTAGTAGACAATAGAAATTTATAAAATTTTTAAAATATTTTATTCTATTCAAAATACCAGCCAACAAATATTTTTGATCTGCCATTCAAATCTGAACCGCGTGATCTGGAGTCAGCCATTTTTGGTAGCTGCTCAGCTGATATAATTGTTACATCTTTTGCCGATAGATAGTGCAATCGGCAGTGCCAATCAGACGACCGGTTTTCAGGTTTTAGATTTAGGTTATGTTGTTAGGAATCATTGTCACCAATACGTAAGTTATTAGAATGATTTTATTTGTAGTTTCTAAAAAAAAATGTAGATGGAGGAAAAATGTTGTGTACATCACGAGCGAAAATAGTTATTTGTGCAACTAGTGCGCAAAGTGACAGTTTGCTGCACTGAAAGAAACGTTTACGCCCGAGCCGTAGGCGAGGGCGGAATGGTTTCTTGAGTGCAGCAGAGGAACTTTGCGCAAGTATTTCACATTAAGTTTTTCCTACAGTTACCATTGAATATGAAAAGTGGGTAATTATGGGTAAAATTGCCTGAAATTTTAATTTATTGTCAAATTGAATAAAAATGTTGTCCTTGGTTATAATATCCAATACTAATAATTAGCGCGTTGTGCTTCGTTTCACCTCTGCTCACTATAGCAGCCCAGTCACTGTTACCAACTTCATTTTGATTTTGCTGCACTGATGCTCCATATAACCTACTAAGTATTTTGCGTTGCCATGTTGCAAATCTGGAGTGCGGAAAAATTTTTCCCGCACTGGAGCGGAAAAGTGATTCTTTGCGTTCTGTAATCAGTGCAGCAATGGCCACTTTTCAACGTAACTGTAGGAAAATACTTTTTCTCCCTCAGGAAAATTGCTGCCCTCGGCTTCGCCTCGGGCTTCAAACTTTTTCTCACAGGGAGAAAAAGTCGTACTTTTCACTCTAGATATACAAATAACTATTTTGCATCATTTCAAAATCTTACAGCTAGAGTTAGGTCCACGTTATAATGACAGTGTTTGATTAACAATGAATGGTATAGCTATCCCTGTCTATCTCAACAAAGCGGATGGCGCTATCTCTTTCTCGATTTGCACTGTTGCCAGATCGTCTTTCAGCAATGTAGAATTAATAATGAATGACGAAATAATATTATTTTATCTTAATTATAGAAAAACATTATAAAATTATTGAAAAATTCAATTTCTGGCTTGATAGAATATAATTGATTATTAAACGAGAATGAACAGATATTATTCATCAATAGAACTGTATCAGCTACCGTCTATAGAAGGCATTGACAAGACAGGGGATCGGCAACCTTTTTCTCCCATCTTTCTCAACTGCCATTATAACGTGGACCTCTCATTATGCATTTTAGCACAGCAAATGTTCCATCGCTATTGAAATTTCTAGACTTCATAAGAGTACCATAAGAAGTTTTTGTCTGAGAAACTATTAAAAACTTTTTAGAATTGTGAATACATACTATGTGTTGATGTTATATAACTGATGGTATAAACCTTGGGTGATATTATTTATTTAATATTCCATTTACTTGTTATATACCAGTAGAATAGCCTACACCTTCTTCCGTATGTGATACATTCTGTATGAGCAAAAAAGTAATAACATATTAAATAGTTATTTGTATATCTAGAGTGAAAAGTACGACTTTTTCTCCCTGTGGGAAAAAGTTTGAAGCCCGAGGCGAAGCCGAGGGCAGCAATTTTCCTGAGGGAGAAAACGTATTTTTTGCTCGTGATGAACACAACATTTTTCCTCCATCTACATTTTTTTATAGAAACTGCAAATAATATCATTTTAATAACTTACGTATTGGTGACAGTGTTTCCTAACAACATAACCTAAAATCCGGTCGTCTGATTGGCACTGCCGATTGCGCTATCTATCGGCAAAAGTTGTAACAATTTTATCAGCTGGGCGTCTAACAAAAATGGCTGACTCCAGATCACGCGGTTCAGATTTGAATTGCAGATCGAAAATATTTGTTGGCTGGTATTTTGAATAGAATCAAATATTTTCAAAATTGTATCAATTGTATTAATTTTTATCGTCTACTAATATTAGGAATATAATATACAAACATATATTTCATTAGTCGAACAAATTTCTGGTTCTGGTATTGAATTCAGTTGACTTAATGACAGACACCTCTATTATGCTTTCTCATCTGAGCTTAGACCTTCTAACCTATTACAATGTAAGTTTTAAAATAGAGATGCTTCCCATCTTATTTAAATGGAGTCACTTTTACTCCCTAGGGAGTTTTCTACTACCGAGAGCGAAAAAGTGACACTTTACTATTATGTTTCAGGGAGTAAAGTTGGTACTTTAGACAGTAGGTGGAGGAAAAAAATATTCAGTGTGATCATCAACTGTATTTCCCTTCTTCTGATATGATAATCATTAAATTTTTTCCATGAAATAATGTCGAGTTTGAATACCATGTAATATACGGTATTTGAATTCAAATTATGTAAAATGATGAGTGCAGTAGATTGAAACCCTTTCTAGTGGAAATAATAAGTTAAAAGTAGTACATGAATATACTATTGTTAGTGCTATACTATTTATTTGCTATATAAAAATGCTAGATTTCTTCTGTGCAAACAATGAGAGGCATGTTTGGAATTTATCCATTCTCTTGTTCAAAACTACTTGTATTCACAAACAAATTGAGAATAAAAGAACTCTTTTTAAGATAAATTTTCATTTATTACAACATGTTTAAGAATTGAAGCTTGAAAACTTTCACTTGAAAATGGCTGTGAAACATGTGAAAAAAGAATATATTGGGCACTCTTACACGAACTAATGAATATAATACGTGCCCCACAACATATTACATAATATTAATATCGAAGACCGAGCTTCGCTCTGGAGTATAGAAGCATAATTATTATGCATGTTATCATGTATTTATGAGTGTGAATGAATTTGAATTTGAATTTGAATTTGAAAAAATAACAAATTTATTACGAAAGAAGTAATTATAATAACATTCATCCAGGAATGTTTGATCTAATCACAGTAAATTGAGATTAATTCCCAGAAGAATGCAAAAATTCTCCTCACGAAGGCCCAGTTGCACAGAAACCGGTTAAATTTTAATCCTGATTAACTTCACGTGACCAAATCAGAGAAGACCATATTTCAGAAAAATTGATCTACTGGAATTAATCAGGATTGAAAATAGCCCGGCTTTTTTGCAATCGGCACCAAGTACCTGATTGAATGATTACGAAAGTTCAACAGCTGATTCATAATTTTGACACAGTCCCACACATGAACTCGCTCACTCACTTCCATCATCAACAGACGACGGAATAATTATTATCAGCTGTTTTTTCAAGGATGAATCCTTCCAATGTCCTTCAGCGAGTTTTCCTAGGGATGAGACTTAGTGCAATCGAATTTCTATATTATAAACCTACTATTTTCTGAATTTAGTGAGATTCGTTAGAGCCGTTTTCGAGATCCGGTGAAATACAAACATATTATAAACATCCAAACATTTAAACATATGAACAGAAGTTGCTCGTTTGATAGTATAGGATAGAAAATCGGGATTTAAGACGCACAAACGAAATGTTAACAGAATGACAGCTGTAGTTGGGTTCTGGGTAGCAACATATTAATGTCAGCTGAGAACACAGTCTCCATGTTGCAAGGGTGGTGTCTCTGATTGTAATGTATTAAGTGAGGAATGATGTTCAAGGAGGATTTGCAACAGAATTAACAATGTTCAAGGAGAAGATGACCTGGAAGAGGAAGAAAGGAGTAGGAAGACAGACGGAGAGAGAGAGCGTATCTTCGAGAGAGCTCTGTCGGAGAGACAGAGACGGAAAGAGAGAGAGCGAGTGTGTTCTGGAGAGGGGGTGAGGCAGAGAGAGAGGGAGAAAGAAAGAGCTTTAGAAGGAGGGAGTAGATGGGAAGGAGGAAGAAGGAAGAGAGATGGCTAAGGGGCGAAAGAGGTTTGAAGGGAGAAGGATGGATGGAGGAAGAAATTTGGTAGTGAGGAGGGAGGGAGGCGAAAGATTGTTGGGAGTAAGGAGAGAGAGATGGTGGGAGGAGCAGAGAAGGTAGAATAGATGAGAGGGTGAAAGAGAAGGAGGAGAGATGGAAGAGGTTTGAATGGATGATAAAGAGAGAAGAAGAGGCGAGGGAGAGAGGATGTAGTGATGAGGAAAGGGAGGAGGAAGAGAGAAGAAAGAGATGAGGAAGTAAGGAGGAAGAGAGCGTTAAGAGAGTAAGAAGAGAGGAGAAGGAGTGGTGGATGTGAATGAGAGAGAGATGGAAGGTATAGATGAGAGGGTGAAAGAGGGGGAAGAGAGATGGAAGAGGTTTGAAGGGAGGAGGAAGAGAGGAGAAGAGGCGAGAGAGAGAGAGGAAGTAGTGAGGAGGAAGGGAGGAGGAAGAGAGAAGAAAGAGAAGAGGGGAGTAAGGAGGAAGAGAGCGTTAAGAGAGTAAGAAGAGAGGAGAAAGAGTGGTGAAAGTGAGAGAGAGTGAAGGAAGGAGTGAGAGAAAAGAAAGATTGTAGGAAGAGATCATGCTGCAATTTCGGCTGAAAGTTAACTCTGTCAGTTAAGCAAGCACATTCGCCAGATATATAGATAGATATCACTAGCTTTCCTCTACACATATATTTATATGAATTCCAACCTCCTTGGGAGTATCATAGCATGTTTGCTGAGTCGATTATGGCGTGCTTATACTCTTCCTTCTTCTTGTTCTTCTTCTATTACTTCTACTTTTCCTGCTCATTCTTCTCCCATTTTCTTCTTCTTCTCCTTCTTTTTCTTCTCCTTCTTCTTCTTTTTCTTCTCCTTCTTCTTCTTCTTCTTCTTCTTCTCCATTGTCTTCTTCATCTTCTACACTTCATCGTTTGTATATTTCCATTTCTCTAACTCATCTTCCTACTCATATTGTTCCGATATATAACTCATAATACTATCTAATATTATCAGGAAATAATAAACAAATGAACAAAAGCATTGAAAATTTATAACGAGAGAGGAAAATATAATACATTTATAGTATATATTTAGCTTACTATGTTCGCTAAAATATTAGTATACTAGTAGCATAGAGAAACAATAGCGTAAGTAGATATCCCATGGTAAAGGGCGTTTATGTCGCAACTTTTACTGTTATCCCAAGCCGATTACTGTCGATTATTGTTGATTTTCACTGTTTTGACCGGGTAAGAGTGTATGAACGGCACAATATGAGAGACTACCAGCGTCATAAAGCTTCACGGGAAAGAACTAAGTGGGCTATCGGCTTGAGATAACAGTAAAAGTTGCGACATAAACGCCCTATGCCATGGGATATCTACTTATGCTATCGTTTCTCTATGCTAGTAGTTAGTATTCTACACTAATAGCATCATAATAATATTGATATTGAGTTTTGTTTTATATATATTCAACTAGTGTTCAATCCTATTTCTATTCGATCATGTCAATTAATTTCTTGCCGGATAATATTTCACGTCAGATCAGCTGATAGAATGCAATAGTTCAACAGCTGAGGCATAATTTTGTCTCACTCCCACACACACTCACACACACACACTCGCTCACTTACTTCCATTATCGACAGACGATAAAATTCTCAGCGTTTTTCCAAGGATGAATAATCCTTTTAATGTCTTTAAGCGGGGTTTCCCAGGGATGACACCTAGTGGAATCGAATTTTTATATCATAAACCTTTTTTGTACCAAATTTTGTGACAATCGTTATAGCTGTTTTGGAGATCCGTTGGACATACAGACATATAAATATATAAACAGGAATTGCTCCCGTAATAGTATAGGATAGATTGGACTATTATTCTCCCATAGAATGGATGATAATACAACTAATAATGAGAGTACAAGTGATGTAATACGAGCCTGTAAATTTTAGCAATCATCTTGTTTTCGAGGTTTTTACCTGCGGTATCAATTCATCATCATTGTATTTTCGCCACACTGCACAGAAAGCAGCTGTTTCCAGTCCCTAAGTAGATCTGAAAGACTTTGTTTGCAGACGACTCTCATCTGACGTCAGAACAGGTTTCTTTACGGCCTAGGCCGGAAAGAGTACCCTTTCCAGCCGCTAACATGATACTAAGAAAGGTGATCAAAAAACTTTTCATTATTTTTGTTCGTTATTCAATTATCAAAACATTTATAATAATATCATCTTATTGTCATTCGAAAGAATAAAAAAGTACAAACTCAACCTCCCACATAATTGAACATCATCTTTTAGGTTATTTAGACAAATCATAATAAGGATAAATATACTTGGACAATTACCTGATATTCAGATTACCTCAGATTTGCTAGAGCTATCACCTTCCACTTCTGCTTTCGGAAGTGCTTAGTTAACACAACTATTCTCATATATTTATATGGTTTATTTTTGTGTGTGGCGAAAAATAGCGTTCGCACCACGGGCAAAAATGTTCTTCCGGCTCCCAATCTTTTCTAGTCCTCGGCCTACGGCCTCGGACTTGAGAACCGATTTCGAGCCGGAAAAATCTCATTTTCTGCTCTGGGTGCGAAAAATACTATTTCATTATATTAAAAGAGTTGAGAATAGTTTTCCAATGTTGTATACCGTAAATGATCACGCTAGTACATTTGCTTCCGGACTATATAAGGGGATAATCTATCCCAACGTATCCTACAATTCAATTACATTCAAGAATCAATTCAATCAAGTCCTTCCAACGATTCTTTGACTGTCAATTTGCCTTGGATTTCATCAAAGTTTGACGAACTACATGAAAAAAATCGAAGCCTCCAAATTACTGTCACGACAAAAATCAAGGCCAAAATTATTACTATCGCAATAAACTTGGTAGACGGGTACAGAATCGGCTGGCAAACAGCTTTAATCTATTGGGGAAATTCAGGGGGTCATGAGGGCGGAAAGAAGGGGGGATTTGTGTATGTTGAGAGGCCTGGGATCAGTAAACATCCCCCTTAAACCCTCCGCTTCCCCTACAATCAACCCCTGACCTTCCCCGAAACCCTCGATAAGCTAAACTGGTGACACACCATCGAAAGAAAATTATCGCTCGGAGTTTCCTCTTCAGAAGAGACAGTGTGGGTTTCCTATTCAGAAGAGACTGTGTGAGGAGGAGTGATGGTGAGGAAAGAATGAAAAGAAAGTGTGTGAGAGAGTGGGAAAGAACGATAATGAGGGAGATATTTGATATTTAATATTTATTTGAATACATCTCACGTTGCGAGAGAGAAAGAGACAGTGAGAGATAGAGGAAGAGTGGAAGAAAGATGGAGATAATGAGTGAGAAAGAGAGAGTTTAAGAGGGAGAGAGAGTTAAATATAGTGGAAGAGAATGAGAGAGTAGGTTAGAGTAAAAGAGTGTAGGAGAGAGTAGAAGAGAGTAAGAGAGAGTGAGAGAAGTAAGAGAGTAGGGAGTGAGAGAAAATTGAGATTGATAAGGAGAGAGTGAGTCAGAAAGAGGGAGGTGGCGGGAGAGAGAGAGAATGGGTGAGAGAAAGAAGGAGATAATGAGTGAGAATGAGAGTGGGGAGAGTAAGAGAGAGTGTAAGAGAGTGAAATAGAGTGAGAGAGTAAGAGAGAGTAGGCTAAGAGAGAGGAAAAAACAGTGAGTTGAAGGAAGTAAGAGAAATTAAGAGTGTGAGAATGAGTAAGAGAGAGTGACAGATATTAGAAGAGAGTGAGAGAGAGTAATAGAGACGAAGACTGAGTAAGAGTGAGTAGGAGAAAGGAAGAGAGAGTGATAGAGATTGAGAAAGAGTGAAAGAGAATAAGAGGAAGTACGAGAAAGTGAGAGAAAGTAAGAGAGTGTAAGACAGAAGAGAGTAAGAGAGTGATAGAGACGAAGACTGAGTAAGAAAGAGTGGGAGAGAGGGAGAGAGTGGAGAGATTAGGAGAGAGGGAGAGAGTGAGAAGATTAGGAGAGAGTAAAAGAGAATAAGAGGAAATAGGAGAAAGTAAGAGAGTATTAGACAGTGTAAGAGTGAGTGAAATATAATAAAAGAGAGTGAAAGAGAGTAAGAGAAAGTAATGGAGACAAAGTGAGAGCGAGAGAGATTAAGAGAGAGTAGGAGAAAGTAAGAGAAAGTAAGAGAGTGTGAGACAGAGCAAGAGAGAGTGGCAGATAATGAAAGAGAGTGAGAGAGAGTAAGAAAAAGTAATAGAGACGAAGAGAGAGTGGAGAGTTCAAAAGAGAGTGTGAGAAAGTGAGAGAAAGTTAGAGAAAGTAAGAGAGTGTAAGAGAGAGTGGAAGATAATAGAAGAGAGTGAGAGAGAATAAGAGAGAGTAATAGAGACAAAGAGAGAGTGAGAGATTGAGAGAGAGTAGGAGAAAGTAAGAGAAAGTTAGAGAGTGTAAGACAGAGTAAGAGAGAGTGACATATAGTAAAAATAAGTGTGAGAGTAAGAGTGAGCAGGAGAGAGCGAGAGATTGAGAGAGAGTAAGAGTGAATAAGCGTGAGAAAGAGAGGGTATGAACCGAGTGAGAAGAGTGTGGAAATTCCAAAATACATAGAAGGCTCATTATTCTCCCAAACAGCAACGAAAATTTGACAGGTCCCCAGTAAACACAATGGGTGGAGCCCAAAAACTCGCAAAATCCCCCGAAAGATGAACGATGCAATCGGCCGCATTAATACTTGGTGCAAAATCTGTTGAAGTTGGGATAATACTGTGAATGATGTTTGGGGTCGTTTGCTTCTATTATCTGTTTTGTGTTGAACTAAAATCCATTCATGAATAGATTATTTATTCTAATTAATCTAATAGATAGTAAACTAACTAAGTAAAGAAAAGTAGGCTACCGTTAAATCACTTAGGGCAGTTTGCACAGTAACAGTTTAAACTAAATTTCATTTTGAACTGGATTAAATCCATATCAAGTCTCGTTTTTTACAATGTGGTTTATTTTTAGTTTAAGCCACCAGCTGATTGAGTTCAGTTTATGTTTTGATTGTCAAATGGCCCTTAATATGTCAAACACGAGGAGCTATTTGAAATAAAGAACATTGAATAAAACCATAGCAAATGCTCATGAGCAAGAGCATGGAGCATAAGGTTTTGCTCATGAGCAAAAGGTAGAAGCAAAAGCATTTGCTCATTTTTATATGAATAAGCTTCACCTTTTACTCTTACCTTATGCTCCTGAACTCTGGAGCAAATGCTCACGTATTTTAGAGATTTTTCATCAGCTGATTCGCTTTTGTAGCCTTAGTTTGTTTCTATAGCTCACGGAAGTGCTAAATATGCAAATAGGGTGCACCGCTTGTATTTGCGTCGTCTGCTCTGTTTTCTATTTATGAATAGAGTTTAAGGTTAGTTGAGTTTAGAATTTTAAATAACAGCGTGAAAAAATGTCATCTCTATAATAATCTTCAGCATATTCTTTTGATATCAATAACCTTCTTATGATCGTATACACTTTCATCTTCTTAAATACCTATTTCCTATTTTGTGATGACTATCTTTATAACAGGTAGCTAGCTATCTTTATTTATTATTTTGTAGGGATATTGATGATATGTATCATCGTTGAATCTAAAAATAGTTTTATAATTCTCAACTATTGGTTGTGATCGTATCTGATATATTTTCCTCTTCCTCATACGAATTAGTTGAGCCATTTTGCTATGAGCAAATGGTAATAAGCTGCTCTAGACTAGACTCACCTTTTTTGAAGCATTTGCTTCAAAAGTTGAGCAAATGCTCTAGTTTATTCATACAATTTTGAGCAAAAGCTTTTACTTTTGGGCAAATGCTCAAACTATTTTCTTGATGAGCATGAGCAGAAATGGTTTTGCTCACGTTTATTCATAGAAAATGAAGCAAATGCTCCATATTTCAGAAGTATAAGCAAATGCTCAACTTTATTCATATGGCCCAATATGAAGGGATTTGCAATTATTTCCTACTATGCAATCACACTCAATATTGGAGGGTGAAAATGCTGACGTCATCGGTGATGAAAGGAAAAATCACTTCATGATCAAAAGGAGAAACAAAAGTGTGTCAAATGCCAATACATTCAGCACTTATCTGATTTCCAACTGATAATATCTCTGCATATTATTCAATGAATAGCATTGTGATTTTTGAATTAAACAATGGAATATAAATAAAAAATCAAATTCAATTCATATCACAAAAGTTCTGAACAATAACGGTTGATTGGCTTCGAATATCAGTATTGCCATCTTTCTGATTTAAAACAGGAAATTTATCTCTTCTGCAATCAGCGTCAAGAGAAAGAGGAAGAGGGAGATCGTATGTGAGATCAGATTAGATTTCTTTATTCATGTATGTTACAATATTCACTGGCTCATACACTAATTACCATTAAATGACGATAATGCTAGTTATTCAACGAATTTCACATAGTATAGATAATTAATCAATGAGAATAAATATAGAATGTAATTAGTATAACGATAATATAATAATGCGATGTAACTTCATAAATAGGCGGTGTTTCAACAAATAATTATCGATTCTCCTAGAAGGATATAAAATATCCTCCTCATTAACACACGACCGGGTTGTGATGAATTAGAGCTGTTGGGGATTATAACTCGAAGTTATGTTCAAATAAGGAACTCCACTTAATAAGTTAAAAACTATTTGATTTGAGTCTTAGAATTATGGGATGAATGAATGAATGCAATATAAAATAATAGTGCATACAATATTGCATTAATAATTAAAATTAGATAAACGTTGTAGAATGAATAAATGTTGTAGGGTGGGATTTAATAAAAAATTTAGAAATTGATTGAGTGATATTGACAATATAGAATACTAAAGAACAGAAAATCTTGAGATGGAAGGTGAATAATATGTATTATGTAGAATGGAGATGGGATGTGGAAAATGGATGAATGAATGGGATGAAGAATGAAATATTGAGAGAGAGAGATCAAGAGAGAAGGATATAGTGAGTGAGAGAGAGTGAGAGAGTGAGAGAGAATGAGAAAGAGAGGAGAAAGAAAGAGAGGTGGGAGTGATGAGAAGGGAGGAAGGAGGTAGGAGGAAGAGTGATGGAAGATTGATTGATTGAGTACTTTATTTATGTAGATTACAATATATACTGGCTTAAACACTTATATACAATAGCTTACAATATATATGATATACTATAATAATAGAATGTATATAATATAGACTAAGAAAATAATTATTGTACTGCATATGATATGAAAAAAGCAATTTGGAATAATTATAGATAATATTGTTACAGTTTTGGACATATTAATGTCCATTCTTCGGAAATAATATTAAAAATATCCTTTCCACTAACACTCTACCAAATTCACAGAGAGGAAATAGTTAAACATTTCCCTAGCCAAACGAAAAATTTTCCACTTGAAAATACAAAATGGATCAACTCCTGACATCAATAACATCACATGAGAAAAATGAAACAGAATTTATCCTTTTTCCTCATCTAACATTGAGTGAATAAATTGAAATTTTCCTTGCTGATACTCATAACTGACAGATCTCCAATAGGCTATAAATTATTTCAGAGCCCGTAAAAGCATGGAATGGAACGTTTAACGTGTGAAAAATTGATATTGATTTAGCATAGAGAACAGACTCTGATTGGAACGTGATGAGAGAAGAGAGATAGATTGTTGGATGAATGACTCCTTTTTCAAAAAAATAAATTCGCAGATTAATCTCATCGTCTGCTTCACGCATAATAACAGAACCTCCTATAATACTGAGTACTAGTATGTATGTAGTAGCACAGAATAAAGCAGTATAGAAGTTTTCTCTGGTAGTAAGTCCTGATATATATCATAGGCCCGGTTTCACAAAAGCCAGTTAAACTTTAATCGTGATCAATTCCACAAGAACCAATCACAGATGGACTTTTAGAAAAGGAGGCTTCTCTGATTCATTGTCGTGGAACTTATTACGAGTAAAATTCAACCGGCTTTTGTGCAACCAGCAATAATAGTGTTTTGGGAATAGATTAATCAAACAAATCTATAGTGAAATCTTGATGTGTTTCCCTTCAAAAAACACACATAATGGAAGTATGTATTTGTTTTATAAGTAATATTTTCATGGATTGACAAAATTTTGGAGATCATTGATACAATGTCACCCGGTTGCAGAAAAGTCTGTTGACTTTTATTCCCGAGTTAATGCAACAAGAACCAATCTGAGACGCCCTTTTCTCAGAAAACATTTCTCTGATTGGTTCTCATGGAATTAAATCATGATTGAAATTCTTTATTGATTCATACAATAAGTACATCATCAAAGATGATAAGGAGAGAAAAAAAGGTAACCTTGTGCTATTCCTTTCCCAAATTTAGATAAGGTTACACATAGTCCGAAATAGGTTGGGTTTTGTGGTGGTTCACTTCACAAAATTTCCGGTACTTAATTATTTAATTATTCAAATTTAACAGGCTTTCGTGCAACCTGATCTCTTCATGATTTATATAAGTGCCATATGAATGATGTAACCACTTTCTCACTTCTTCATCCTCTTTTTAATCTCACATATCGTTGAAATAAGCGAAAGAGAGAAGAATAAGTTGACATTGAACTGAATCTCTTCTGAATTTATATAAAATATGACAATATGAGTTCGAAATACGGTTAGGTAAACCCTTACATGAATCACAAAAGTTGTAGAGTCCTTTATGAAACGACCTATATAATATAGTATTATTCAAACCCTATCATCATCGTCCCATCTCACTGAATCAATCAGGAGATTCAATTTTCAAAGACAAAATAAGCGATCAGCCCCGAAACCTCAAAGATGAGGAATAATAGAAGCGGCCATAAATCACTCAACAGCCTAAAACTATTAAACTCTTCTGACCTATATTCCAAAATAATCCTCCCTTGAACCCCCAACATAACGTCTCGATGATGAATTATTAATCGCTGGAAAAACTCTTGATACTTTCCTCACTCCACCCGGAAAACCCCTGGAAAACTCAAAGTTGTGCGTCAGTTTCGTGAGGTTACGGTCATCATCAATATTATTGGATCAATCTTTTCACACGCATATAATTAATTAGAGCCTTAAGTGGGTGGAGAACCCAACTATTCAAGAGTCGAGGTCGGAATAAAAGGAGAATCATATTAGGAATTGAAATACTAATGGATAGAACTTGAAAAGAAAATGAGAATAAGAAATGTAACCAACTATTCAAGAATCGAGGTCAGAATAACATGATAATTATATTGAGAATTGAAAACACTACAACCAATGAATGGAACTTGAGAAGAAAATAAGAATGAGAAATTTAAGAAAACAAGAAATCAGATTAAAGTTCTCCATCCATGGTGCCGGTTTCACAAAGGCCGGTTAAGTTTTAACCATGATTAATTCCACGAGAACCAATCAGAGAAGCCGTCTTTTCAAAAATGCCTCCTCTGATTGGTTCTAGTGGAATCAATCCCGGTTGAAATTCAACCGGCTTTTGTGCAACCGGGCTATAGAGTTTTTAGTGTATTCTCGCTTATTGGCTCATCAACCTTTTAATACCAGTTTACAATAAATTACAGACAGTATGGCTAATAGATTATCAACGAATCAATGTGTATCTAGCTCTACGCATTCAATGTGATCACACCCTTGGTAATTTGATGACCCTCTTGAGCCTCATGTCAAAAGTAGGAACCTGCTAGACTTTCTCAATGAAACAAATGAGTTTGAAAATCTCCATACTCGTAGATGTTCAAAATCTGAGAAATATATCTATTGTTCAAATTAATCCCCGCACACACATCGATGTTTGTTCGTACGGTATTTTGCCGTCTCTATAAATTCTATTATATTAAACAGATGATTTCAAACAGATTATGTTTGACAAGTTTCTTGTAATCTGATTGAATTCATAAGGACTGCAAAATATCGTACGAACGAAAATCTATGTGTATGTGCGGGGCCTTATGCAAATGCTTGATTGCAAGTTGTTCAATTCAAAGAGAGAGGAAAAGAGTTGAAATTGGGAAGATAACTATAGAGACAAGAAAAAGAAGGCTTGAGGATAATGAAAAAGAAGGCGTGATGGAGAGAGAAAGAGAAATTGAGAGAGGAAGACAGAAATTGAGAGAAAGAGAAAGTGTGAGAGGAACAATCGCTGGGATGACAGCTAGATGACACGTAGTTTGGCATGACACAGCAAGCTCACTGTTGGTAATATTACAGATGACATTATTGATCAGATGGGGTGGAAGTGTGGGGTTCATGAGTGGTGGAAGGGTGCAAGAGGGGGTGGGTTGGTGAGACTGCTATCTGGTGGATTGCTCGTGTACTGCTCACTTTAATTGCCCCACATCCCAATCTCACCCTACCATTAAATGGCGGATGAAAGAGGAAGGGGTGCATTCAATTGCCCCACCCCAGAAATTTCTACTCATTTACGAATTTTGAGTGATAGTGTTTTATGAAACCACTGGTAGTAATTGTATTCATATTGAGAAAGTTATTGTTTGACCTTTATGTGTTAATTTTTTCAAAACTACTGATGGTCAGTGTGTTAATATTAAACCAGTTTTTGTTTGACCTTGATTTGTTGAACCTCATTCATGTTAGTAGTAGTTCACCCCATACCACAGATCTAAACTTAGTCTAAGAATAATTAAGGACTGAAAATTTTGTGAAGTTTTTGTTTGACCTTTATTTGTTAATTTTTCCAAAACTACTGATGGTCAGTGTGTTAATATTAAACCAGTTTTTGTTTGACCTTGATTTGTTAAACCTCATTCATGTTTGTAGTAGTTCACCCCATACCACAGATCTAAACTTAGTCTAAGAGTAATTAAGGACTGAAAATTTCGTGAAGTTTTTGTGATTTGTTGTACCTCATTAATGTTAGTAGTTAGTTCATCCCATACCACAGATCTAAACTTAGTCTAAAAATAACGTCAAACAGACACATCAATAACACACTGACCATCAGTAGTTTTGGAAAAATAACCAAATAGAGGTCGAACAATAACTTAATCAATATGAATATAATTACAACCAGTGGTTTTATAAAACACAATCACTCAAATTTCTGAAATATGTAGAAATGTCTGGGGTGGGGCACTGAAAATTTTGTGAAGTTTTTGTTCGACCTTCATTTGTTGAATCTCATTCATGTTAGTTGTTTAGTTGTGGTTCACCCTATAACACAAATCTAAACTTAGTCTAAAAATAATCATTAAGTCTGAACATTTTTTGAAGTTAACAACAAGATTTTATCTATTTCCGATGTGTAACCTTATATAAATTTGGGAGAGGAGTAACACAAAATTACCTCATTTTTTCTCTCTCTATCATTTCAATTATGTACCTATTGTATGGATCAAAGAAGAATCAATAATCAATAAGTCTGTTTACTTGTTGTAACCTTACATCTGTTTACATAGTCTATGCCCATATATAGTGTTTCTCAAAACTACTGATATTCAGTGTGTTTATATTAATAATTTTTTGGATAAAGCAAACTATACAATAGCTAGCCGTCAGGCTCGCTTCGCTCGCTATATCCATCTGGCCAGGGAGCGGAGCCCCCTGGACCCCCGACTGGATCGTCCAAGATTGAGATACGCAGGCTCGCTTCGCTCGCCTGGATTCTTATCATATGTTTGGACGATCCAGTCGGGGGTCCAGACTAAACGTCTGGCTAAACGGATATGACAAGCGAAGCGAGCCTGACGGCTAGTAATATAATATTCCCAGGAATAGCTCTGATTGAAGTAGCAGTGCCCAATAATTTTTTCCGCGATAAATGCATTTCAATCTTCAACTTGGTGCCAATCTAACAAAGTCAACTCAACTTAATGCCAACCTGACAAAATTATCAATTTAGTTACCAGTTAACAACTGTTTCGAAGAGGTACGGTACTCTCTCTAGATTATAGTTCTATATTAACATATGGTATGGACATTTTTCAATTATAATCAAGAGATTGGAATAAGAAGAATATACATGCTAAAAGACGAACTTTAAACCCTTAAAAACCACCCTTGGAGTTAAAATATTGCCAAAAGATTTCTTAGTGCGCCTCTAAAGGGCCAACTGAACATACCTACCAAATTTGAACGTTTTTGGTCTGGTAGATTTTTAGTTCTGCGAGTGAGTGTGTGAGTGAGTGAGTCAGTCAGTCAGTCAGTCAGTCAGTCAGTCAGTCAGTGAGTGCCATTTCGCTTTTATATAATATAGATCAGAGAAGAAAAGACAGGCTATTGCCAAAAACCTTTCAATTACTCACCCTACCATCAAATGGCGGATGAAAGAGAATGGGGTGCATTCATGTGCCCCACCCCAGACATTTCTACTTATTTCAAAATTTTGAGTGATAGTGTTTTTTCAAGAACTACTGATAGTCAGTGTGTTAATATAAAGCCAGATTTTGTTTAACATTGATTTTTTGAATAACCTCATCCATGTCAGTGCTCCACCCATTACCACAATACTCCTCATAATATATTTGGATTTTTGCAAAACTACTGGAACTTAAGGTTTCCTCGACTTTACACAACCTTGAACATCTCTGACGATTAGCAGATAGTCAGGTATGACTCTTTGGAAGATTCCAAGGAATGAAAGGCTTCAGAGGAAGCAATGATGATTCTATCAGATGCAGTGGATATTGTTCACAGTCTATAGTGAGGTCCACGTTACAATGACATTGGAGAAAGATAGGAGAAAAACGTTGCCGAACCTCTGACTTGTCAATGCCTTCTATAGACGGTAGCTGATACAGGTAGGTATGATTCTTTGTAAGATTCCAATGAATCAAAGGCTTCAGAGGAAGCAATGATGATTTGATCAGATGCAGTACACGGCCTCTAGTGAGGTCCACGTTATAATGGCAGTGGAGAAAGATAGAAGAAAAACGTTGCCGAACCTCTGTCTTGTTAATGCCTTCTATAGACGGTGTCATCAGATACAGGTTCATTGATATAATAATAGCTGTTCATTCTCGTTTAAAATAATCAATATTATATTTGATTGAGTAAGAAATAACATTTTTCAATAATCTCATATTGAATTTACTTAAAAAAGATGAAATATTTTGTTAATAATTATCAATTTTACATTGTTAAAAGACGATCTGGCAACAGAAAAAAGTGAGAGAGAGATAGCGCTATCCGTTTTGTTGAATGATAAACAAGGATTGCAATACTATTGCTAATCAAACACTGCCATTATAACGTGGACTTCAATATAGATACAATTGGAACATACATAGAACAACATAGAAAATGAAACAAAAATGGTCGAATAATACTTTTCACACTTCCAATTTTATCTTTGATCTGTCTGCTCAATTACTTTGTCTCCACACCAATAATTATTATCAGTTTATCACTCTCTACAATGATTGTTTATCCACTCAATGTCTTTCTCTTACTCTACCACCCTCTTTCTCTCTTCTCTCACACCCTCTCTCACCATTCTCTCACTCACATTCCCTTTCACTCTCTCTCAAGTCCTGTGACAGCCTCTCTCACTCTATCTGTATCTACCACACTCACACCTTCTTTCTTACTCACTCTCTCTTTCTCTCTGACACAATCACACTCTCTCTCTCTCTCTCGCTTTCTCTCTCTCTTCCCTTGACATGACGCAACTGTCAGAAACCGTCGGTTACAATGTGATTTACTATTATATGTCGCTTTCACTATCTTGAATCCCTAATTAATTGATGTACTCTGACTCAATATATGTCAGATGCCTTACATAGGTATAGTGCATATATAACACTACAGGCATCGAGAGACTTCCTTAGATGTAGTTCCCACTGATTGGATGTACAGCGACTAGATCTAATGGAATAGATCTGGGAACTAGATCTTAGATCTGGGAGCTGTGGAGTGTGAACTGACCCTGGGATTCTCAATGTCACAGTTATTATTAACTAGTAAGAAACCCGTGCTCTTCATTCATACAATGGGTACATCATCAGAATGATAGGGATTGATTGATTGATCGATTGATTGATTGATTGATTGATTGATTGATTGATTGAGTACTTTATTTTGAGTACTAGATTACAATATATACTGGCTTATACACTTATATACAATAGCTTACAATACAGCAAAATTATAGATGAATTTACATAATATAGACTAAGAAAATAATTATTGAACTGTACATGATATGAAAAAGTAATTTGTAATATAATAACTATAGATATTATATTGTTATGCATCTACATAAATTGGCGGAGCTTTGGATATATCAATGTCCATTCTTCGGAAAGAATATTAAAAATATCCTCCCCACTAACTCTCTACCAAAACGTTAATTTAATTAATTAAACTAAGGATTTATTTATTAATGGAAATATTGTAGAAGTTTTTATTAATATAAGTATTTAAGAGAAAAAAACAAAAAATTGATAGAGTAAAATCATTATATAGGTAAATAAGATAAAATTATTGATTAATAAAATGAAGTAGGCTGAAAGTAGATCAGGGTAATCAACTTTAAGTAATATACAGCAGTAGCAGTGGATAATCAAAATAACATGAGTTTATATAATATATATACAATTCATTCTATAACAAGTTTAAAAGTTTGTATTTGTGGGATGGGTGGGGGATGGTTGTCATGTGATCGTTCTAGGGCCAGACAGTTTCAGTCATTTGTTCCAAAAGATGTTTTTTTGAAGTCAATGATAGGGAGAGAGAAAATAAGGTGAACTTGTGCTATTTCAAAAAAGGTAACCTATTCCTCTCCCAAATTGAGATAGGGTTGAACATAGTACAAAATAGGTTAAGTCTTTTAATTCTTCACAAAATTCTCTGTCCTCAAATATATGTTCACAAAGTAGATTTTTAAATCAAGACTCTTCAAAAGCAACAAATATTTCACATTATTATCACTCAAATAGAAAAGATTCACATGAATGAGAGAAATAATTTTGAAGAAGGACAGAAATAACAAACTTGTATCTAAAAGCACCGCTCTGTAGGGCTTCAATTCTAAACTTGACAAACTAAAAACTTGACCTACCTACTGGAATCTTGAGAAAATCAGAATGGGCCTGTAACAATCCTTGGTAAATTGAGAATCTATATGCAAAATTTCAAGTTGATCAGCTGAGTAGTTGAGACGTGATGATGCGTCATTCATGCATTTCCTATCCCATCTACTTTCAGCCTACTTCATTTTATTAATCAATTATTTGATCTTTTCTACCTATATAATTATTTTACTTTATCAATTTTCTGTTTTTTTTCTCTTCAATATTCATATTGAATAAAACTTTTACAATACTTCCATTAATAAATAAATCCTTAGTTTGAATAACGAAATTAACGTTTTGGTAGAGAGTTAGTGGGGAGGATATTTTTAATATTCTTCCCAAAGAATGGACATTGATATGTCCAAAGCTCCGCCAATTTATGTAGATGCATAACAATATGATTATTATCGATAGTTATTATATTACAAATTGCTTTTTCATATCATATACAGTTCAATAGTTATTTTCTTAGTCTATATTATGTAAATTCATCTATAATTTTGCTGTATTGTAAGCTATTGTATATAAGTGTATAATCCAGTATATATTGTAATCTACATAAATAAAGTACTCAATCAATCAATCAATCTCTCTCTTTTGGTAGAGAGTTAGTGAGAAGGATATTTTTAATATTCCTTCCGAAGAATGGACATTGATATGTCCAAAGCTCCGCCAATTTATGTAGATGCATAACAATATGATTATTATCTATGGTTATTATATCACAAATTGCTTTTTCATATCATATACAGTTCAATAATTTATTTTCTCAGTCTATATTATGTGAATTCATCTATGATTTTGCTGTATTGTAAGCTATTGTATATAAGTGTATAAGCCAGTATATATTGTAATCTACATAAATAAAGTACTCAATCAATACTCAATCAATCTATATAAAAGCGAAATGGCACTCACTGACTGACTGACTGACTGACTGACTCACTCACTCACTCACTCGCATAACTAAAAATCTACCGGACCAAAAACGTTCAAATTTGGTAGGTATGTTCAGTTGGCCCTTTAGAGGCGCACTAAGAAATCTTTTGTCAATGTTTTAACCCTAAAGCTGCGTACACATATTCGTGCTTCCAACCCGCACCGAGCACGCTCCTCCCTCGTACCGCCCTCGTACCGCCCTCGTACCGCCCTCGTACCGCCCTTCTTACCACCATCGAACCACAGTCGCACCGCCCACGCACCCATCATGAACGTTACGGAAGATGTTAGATCTTCTCGCGTTCCCCGGTCGAAACACTGTTGCTCGCCGGTCGATCATCAATCGCTCTGCTGGAGTGACGTTCGGTTGCGGAGCAGAGCGACAGTCTGTACGCACCTTAAGGGTTATTTTTAAAGTTTTTTTTTATCATGTATATTCTTCTTCTCCCAATCTCTCAATTATAATTGAAATTTCCATACATATGTTACTATAGAACTATAATCTAGATAGAGTACCTCTTCGAAACAGTTGTTAACTGGCAACTAAATTAATAATTTTGTCAGGTTGGCATTAAGTTGAGTTGACTTTGTTAGGTTGGCACCAAGTTGAAGATTCAAAAGCATTTATCGTGGAAAAATTGATTGGGCACTGCTACTTCAATCCTGGGAATATTATATTACTAGCCGTCAGGCTCGCTTCGCTTACCATATCCGTTTAGCCAGACGTTTAGTCTGGACCCCCGATTGGATTGTCCTAACATGATAAAAATGCAGGCAAGCGAAGCGAGCCTGCTAATCTCATTCTTGAACGATCCAGTCGGGGGTCCAGGGGGCGGAGCCCCCTTGCTAGACGGATATGGCGAGCGAAGCGAGCCTGACGGCTAGTACGTGTATAGGCCAATTATTTCCTTCATTAGGCTATATTATAGACTAGCAGGTAACTTATTGTTCTCAAGGCAAACCGAAAACTTGACAAAATAAAAACCTCATTCTCTCGAATCTTGAATAATTCAAAATGGACCTTTACAAGAAATTTCAAGTTGATCAGTATAGTAGTTCTGACGTGATCATGCGTCATTCATTAATTTTCTATTCCGTATGTGTAAGAAACAATATTCTTTCCTTTATTATAATTATTTTAGATATCCCTGTCATTATTTCTACAATTCTCATACTTCTATTTTTTGAAATATTTTAATGTATTTTCGTGTTTTCTGGTTCTCACATAGTATATTCCTCCATTCGCAATCATAATCATTATCTATTATTTGGTTTTGTGAGCTTCTAAGTTTCTTTTATGTTGATTGTCGTCTGTCAGTTTTCATGACCATATTTGAAATACTGGGGAGTGCCTTGTCTCAGCCAATGGCAGTAGAGCTAAGCCTCTATTGGTCGACAGCTACTGGCCAATCGTGGGACTTCACTCACACTGCAAGATTGTAATTTTGGTGCTGTAATTCTCATGTTGTGACAACCGGAACTAGTTACTCAATTTTTTCAATAATCCAGTGGTTTTGACAAAATCTTATCCTTTCTATTTGAAACTGAAAGTTCCTGGTTGAGCATGATAATTACTATAGTGAGGTCCACGTTATAATGGCAGTAGAGAAAGTTAGGAGAACAACGTTGCTGATCGTCAGTCTTGTCAATGTATTCTATAGACGGTCGCTGATATACATGTAGGTTCATTGAAATATGAACTGTTCATTCTCGTTAAAAATGATCAATTATATTTTATTAAGCAAGAGATTATATTTTGCAATAATTTCATGATGAATTTTCAAAATTAAGATGGAATAATATTTTGTTAATCATCAATTCTACATTGATAGAAGACGATCTGGCAACAGAACAAAGTGAGAAAGAGATAGCGCTATCCGCTATGTTGAATGTTAGACAAGGATAGCAATACCATTGCAAATCAAACATTGCCATTATAACGTGGACCTCACTATAGACCTATTAACCCCAGAAAGGGGAACATACAAACCTGATTCAAATTTCTTCAACTAGAAATACCAGATGGATATGATGCCTAGTAGGTCCACCACATTCAATTACAGTATCAATATTTGAGTTTTATTTAAATAATTTTTAATATCCGACATAAAGAGAAAAAAGCATATTCCTTTAAATAGGCAGTTTCTGTTATTAATAGGGGCACAGAACAACGTTGCCGATCCTCTGTCTTGTCAATGGCTTCTATAGACGGTAGCTGATAAAGGTTTATCGAGAAATTATATTTTCCTACAGATACCCTGAAAAGTGACCATTTCTGCACTGATTGCAGGCCACAAAGAATCACTTTTCCGCACTAGTGCGCAAAGTGAGTACTCCAGATTTGCAGCATGACAACGCAAAATAGCTAGTAGGTTATTATGGAGCACCAGTGCAGAAAAATCAAAATTAAGTTGGTAACTGTGACTGTGGGTCTAGCACGTTATAAGAGTCTTGAGGTAGTGGACAGGCACAGTGGATGACAGCCGCCCCCCCCACCACACCATTCAAACACACAACATACTACATTCTATTTAAAATAAATTGAGGTTTTTATTAATAACAGCATCACAAACACAAACATTTGATGGATTTCAGGCAATTTCAACCATAATTACCCACTTTTCATATTCAATGGTAACTGTAGGAAAAATATGTGAAATACGTGCGCAAAGTTCCTCTGCTGCACTCAAGAAACCATTCCGCCCTCGCCTACGGCACGGGCGTAAACGTTTCTTTCGGTGCAGAAAACTGTCACTTTGCGCACTAGTTGCACAAATAACTATTTTCAATAATTTCAAAATAGATTTTCATAACTAAGATGGAAAATTCTGTTATTTAATCATCAATTCTACTTTGTTAAAAGACGATCTGGCAACAGAGCAAAGTGAGATAGAGATAGCGCTATCCGCTCTATTGAATGATAGACAAGTATAGATATACCATTGCTAATCAAACTCTGCCATTATAACGTGGACCTCACTATGGAGATACTCATATTCTCAATATACGTATTATTATATACATGAGTCCATAATATTATATTATATCCATGAGAATGTATTATATATTTGATATTATTATATACATCATATATTCATTGATAGGATAGTAGGAGTGAGTTGGAACCAATCAGTTAAATTCAAATTTTACTCACAGTGTTTGGTACATCATGGAAGGTCGGTGTGTATTACCTGTAAAAGAAAGATAATGGAATTAGATTGTGCAGGAAATATATTGAGAACAAATCTTCAATAAGAGAAGTGATGAGAGATATTCCTTTCAGGGAATTAATGAAAATAGTGATTCAGTTCTACACCTACATAGTGATGTAGGAGTAAAGCTCTTTCAAATGAGAGAATTCAATCTGGGTTCCCAGAAATTGAATGGAATAATAATTATTCATATGGGGGCGGAATTCATCAATGATTGAATAAATAAATTTTGAACGAATAAATGAATAAATAACAATTAATAAATAAATGAATATTGAACGTGATCTCTATTTAACACTGAAAACCATCCAGGAGACATTGGCTAGACTATCGCTGATATTGACAACAGGGTGAAATGTAAGGAGGGAATTTGTTGAAAGCTACCATCCAAAAAATTCCATAAACAATCTACTATAATTTATATTGAATAAAAAGACTAAGAAACTGTCCAAAATCACATATATTACTATTATTCCACTATTATTAATATTCTACTATTTATTTATTTACATCTGTGAATTTTCAAAACTTATTTAACGTTAATAAATGTAAGCGTTTCCAACGTTCTGGCTACGCTTTGGTTCTAGATAGCAATAGTTCATCAATAACAGATTTCTCTAGCAATCAATGAACACGATTTATTCAATTCAACTCTTTGTTTTCATAGCTTTTAAGACAAAATAATATACAATACCATTATTCAATCATATAATATTCCACATGAGAGATTTTCAAGTACTAGATTATAATAATAAAAATATACTCGTACTAGTATTCTATTGGAATGATATTCGATATATAATTACAGTCGACTTATATTCTTTTCAATGAGTACTGTGTATTTCATTACTATAATCGACCCACCATTTTCATAGCAGTTACTCTTTCATTTATTCACAAAGGCAAGTTTCTAGAAATATGTCAAACTGAGTTATGATGATGGGATGGATGATACTATAAACGTTTTAATTTATGATAATTTCATGAATTTTATTCAATCATTCTTATGGTTCTTATCAGACGAGAGATCCTTTAGGATGTTTTGCCTTGCAATATTAACCAATGTCAACCCAAATTCACACTGAAGTTTATAAGATATAATATTGGCTTCTTCAGGTTTTCTCACTGTAAATGTACACTTTTACTACCTGAGTTTTTATTTTTTGAAGTTTAAAATGAGGAATTTCTATGAATGAAGAAGATGTGTGGCTTCTCTTATTCATTTATTGGTAGAAGATAACAATACAATAGTCGGAAAAAAACCGGCTATTGCCCATAACTTCTTCAATTTCCTAATTTTGTCTCAAATTGGCCAAATACAGTATTATGAAGGTTATGTCAATCCAATTTCTACACCAAATCATTAATCTGTAATTACAAATCAGAATGGAACAAACAATTTCAAATTTAGATAGATTGATAATGAAACTTTCCTAAAAACATGTAATAAACTTAAAATTCACAAAGTTGTTCTTTAAATACACATAAATTTTGAGCTCGAAAATGTCACGTTCACCAAAGAGAACAGCTCTTCATATGGATGTTCATATAGAAAGAAAAATAAAAATATCTCAGTAACCTTTTTGAATTATTTAATCATAGCATGTTTCAACATTGATGCCATTTTCAAGTCATGTTGAAACATGTTGTGATTAAATAATTCAAAAAGGGTACTGAGATTTTTTATTTTTCTCTCTATTTATATTACAAGTAGCCCTATACAGAAAAGAGATGGATGTTCATATTTTTATGTAATGATTACTGATTTAATTTATTATAATGATGTTTGGTTTTAAGAAAGTTTTGGAACTGAGTTTATTTCATCTACTTATACCATCATGCCCCTGTTTCTCACCTTGTCACATATGCTCAAAAATCGAATTCACCCCTGGGAATTGACACTTTGCCATAGGCAGTATGTCTCTGAAAGTGGCATCGTTTATTTTGTGAAGCCTACAGGGGGTACTTACCCTCTCACCTTCAGTAAAAGGGGGTAGTTAACCCTTTTTCCTCCAACCTGGGGTACAGGGGAGGGAGACACCCCTTCACCCCTCTACCGATGTTCCCAAAAACGTCCACCACCAAAGTCCGTAATTAATTTTGCCCAATTTGGGTGACAAAATTAGGGTCGTGCCCGGGTGCCGACGGACCCTGAGGGCACAAAAACGGGGGCTGGTCCGGTTAGAGGGGAAAGGGTGTTGGAGGTGGATGTAGGGGGAGGGTCAGGGCCTGTTTTTACCACCTAGCAAAGACCGCCAACGAAGCGATTTCGGTTGATAGAGTGGGTGTGCTGTACTGCTATGGCTAACTTTGTAGAAGAAGAAGTAGAAGAAGAGGAAGAGAATATGATGAAGGAGGGAGTGGGAAATGAGGGAAATTATGAGAAAGCGCAAGAAGAAAATAATAGAAGAAGTTGTGAATAATGAAGAAGAAGAAGAAGAAGAAGAAGAGGGAGGAGAAAAAGATGTAGAAGATGAAGAAGAACAAGAACAAGAAAAAGAAGAAGAAGAAGAGGAGGAAGATGAAGAAGAAGAAGAAGAAGAGGAAGATAAAGAGGGAAAAGAAACAAAAGAAGAAGAAGTAGAAGAAAAAGAAGAAGAAGGTGAGAAGAAGGAGAAGAAGAAGGAGAGGAAGAAGAAGTAGAAGAAGGAGAAGAAGAAGGAGAAGAAGAAGAAGGAGAAGAAGAAGAAGAAAAGAAGAAGAAGATGATGATGATGAGAAGACGAGAGAAGAAGATGAAGATGAAGAAGGAGGAGGAGGAGGAGGAGGAGGAGGAGAAGGAGAAAAAGGAGGAGAAGAAGAACATCAAGAGGAGAAGAAGAGAATACGAGAAAAATGGTGAGGAGAGGAGAAACAAAAGCAGAGAGAGGGGATGAAGAAGATGAGTAAAGGAAGAAGAAGGAGAGAAAGAGAAATACTGTATAAAAGGATGAAGGAGAAGGTGATGAAGAATATAATGTAGATAAGGTAGAAGGTGATGAAGAGGGAGAAAAAGAGAGAGGAACAGAGGAGGGAGACAATGATAAGAAAAAAAGGAGAGAAAAATGAAGTCCATGGAGAAGCAGAAGGAGATTATGATAAAGGAGGAGAGGTAGAAGAAAAAAGGGTGAAGGAGAGGAGAAGGAGAAGAGAGAAGATGAAGAATACAAAGTGTGAGAAGGGGAAAGGAGAAAAAGGAGGAAAGGAGAAGAAGAAATCGATGATGAGAAAGAAAACAAAGTAAAATGAAGAAAAAGTAAGATGAGAAAGAGAAGGAGGAAGAGGAGAAGGGTGAGGAGGAGTAGGAGACGGATTGAGAAGAAGACAGGAGAGAATGGAGAAAAACAATAAAAATTAAAAGTTGAGGAAGACATGGAAGATAATTCGAAAAAAGGGGTGGTAGAATGGACGAGCTCCATGAGGAGGTGATAAAATTTAAATTTGATTGGAAAGAAGCGGTTCACGGGAGTATAGGAGTAAGAGGAGGGGTGATAGAATAGGGAGTGTTGAGAGGAGGAGGAAGTGGAAAAGGAGGAGAAGAATGAAGAAGCGGTGAAGGATCCTGTGGCTTGTGAGGAAGATGGTGGAAGGAGAAGTGGCTTGCGAAGAAGTGAAAGAGAAATAAGGAGTACAATAACAACATTCAAGAAAAGATGAAATTGAAGGTGTAGAAGATATTCCGTGTGATAGAGTTTAGTGGTAACTGTTCAAAACCCTGGAACTGTTCATTCAGAGAATCATAGCTCTTTTTGCCTGAGTCACCTGCTCTGATTGTGATTCTACCATTTCAGATCCAAACTGTGAGGGATCAACTCTAAGTTTTTGTTGTTATTATTACAAAATTATTCCTAGAGTCTCTCATTGCCCAATTCTGGAACTGTGATAATTATTCATCTGTAGCAACAAGTGGAGAGGAAATATATATTTCACTGCTTCACACTATATTGTTCCATACACATGAGACCATAATAGCATGGAAAAATATTCACTATTTCTCTTTGAGAATAATCAGGATAATGATGATGATAAGTCAAAATCACTGGCAAACTTCTCTGAAACAAAATGGCCACAAAAATTTCCAGGATTTTGCTATATCGCTTGTATTTCAATAACCGTTCAAGATTCGAACGTTTTTTAGACGAAAATATTTTTTTAATCTTCCCCTGCAATTTTTGTTCTATGAAATTTTCCTCTAAAACGCATATTTTTCTAGTTATAACCTTCAAAAGCCCAAAAAAACTGTTTTTTTTTCTAAATTTGTTCAAATTCTTTTCATTATAACATTTTTTGTGCAAGAGTTACAGAGGAATTTTATATATATATATATATTATATATATATATATATATATATATATATTATATGTAAAAGAATTAACCGGGTACATCCGTTTGTTTTGACTTACTTGAGTCTGACGTTTCGTCGCCATCGCAGACGACATCTTCTGAGGGTGGCGTCGAAATCCACACTGAGTCCTAGGTATTCTTTCGGGGTCGAAGAGCATACCTCCTACCCCCTCCCTCCACTTGCTTGTGCTGGCGCTGTTGGGTGAGTGAAATTCCAGGAATGTTGTCTTGTTTTGGTGACAATGGTGCTGTAGCGGGTTTCATTGTACCAGGTACTGGGCGTTTGGTATTCAAAATTAACTTCCATAAGGGAGACACGTTGAGGCTGTCGTCTCTTTTATTTAGAGAGCCTTGCTTTTCGATTTCCAACGCCTCTCTCACAATCCTGACTTGAAAATTTCGAATGCTGGCTATTTGTTTGGAATTCACGAAATTTATTGAATGACCAAAATAATTGAATGACAAATTAAGCATAAAAAATCAACAATCAACCTCAGCCCTATATAACCATGTGAAAAATACTGGTCATTCAATAAATTTCGTGAATTCCAAACAAATAGCCAGCATTCGAAATTTTCAAGTCAGGATTGTGAGAGAGGCGTTGGAAATCGAAAAGCAAGGCTCTCTAAATAAAAGAGACGACAGCCTCAACGTGTCTCCCTTATGGAAGTTAATTTTGAATACCAAACGCCCAGTACCTGGTACAATGAAACCCGCTACAGCACCATTGTCACCAAAACAAGACAACATTCCTGGAATTTCACTCACCCAACAGCGCCAGCACAAGCAAGTGGAGGGAGGGGGTAGGAGGTATGCTCTTCGACCCCGAAAGAATACCTAGGACTCAGTGTGGATTTCGACGCCACCCTCAGAAGATGTCGTCTGCGATGGCGACGAAACGTCAGACTCAAGTAAGTCAAAACAAACGGATGTACCCGGTTAATTCTTTTACATATAATATATCCATCCGCGAAACACTCAAATGTAATATAAATATATATATATATATATATATATATATATATATATATATATATATATATATATATATGAAATTCAGAGCGTTTCTTCAACTTTGAAACGATATATCTTTGTGCGCTGTACGTCAAAAAATGAGTTCTTCAGCGCCCTCCAAAGAAAACCCTGCATGATTTCTGGTGTGTTTTTCCATACGCATGAGGTAACAAGCTAGAACTATAAAATCGATTTTTTCAGGACTACTTGAAGATAGAGAGTTTCAAATGGTCTCAATCTCTTCGTTACAACAAGAAGAATAAGAATATCGATGATGGAAACAACGAAATTATCCGACATCATCGAAAAATACAAGATGGCGGTCATTATTGACAGGAATTTTTTTATCGCTTGTTATCAGTTATTGTGAGAGATATCGGATTATTTTTATCACCAAAGTGTTTAGAATTAACCAAACAATGATGTTCGAGGGAATCATCTCATTTCAACCACTCTTCCCATTATTTATTCAACTTCAAAAACTTGAAACATACATTTTTCGGGGACAATATTTCACTTTTCATCCTTTATATGTGGACAAACTGAAAAAACGGTTCAATATCTTGAACGGTTATTGGGATACAAGCGATATAGCAGAACCCTGAACATTTTGGCGGTCATCTTGTTTCAGAGGTGTTTGCCAGTGATTTCGACTTATCATCATCACGATCCTGATTATGCTAGACCTAACGAAGAAAATAAGTCATCTTCCATGGCTGTTACTCGAAAATTACCACTGAGTGGTTATTATTCATGACATTTGCGCCCGGACCATAACTCACAAAACCATACTAGAAATAATTTCAAAAAATTTAAACTTGTTAGTAATAATTTGCATACTATCCTGTCGAAGAGACAAGTGAATCCATGAGTCTATAAGACTTCGAATCACGCTACCGTGACTCAATACTTTCCAACTTCAAAGTCATGAGTCAATTTGGGTACCAGTACAAAAACAATGAATTCTCAAAACCATAGTATCATCACCGCTCTCCCATCAACTTTTCACCTTGTGTTAATTTGCACATTATTACGTCAAAGAGATCCGACCTCCCATGAATTACACATGCAGTATAGGTGTTCATGATGCATACAAAGTTGAGAGTTGTCACTAATTTCAGAGTGCCGCTCTCACTCTCTCTCACTCTCACTCTCTCTTTCTCAAACACCCTCTTTCACTCCCCCTCTACCTCACTCTATCTTTCTCATTCTATCTCTCTCTATATTTCTCGCTCACTGTCTCTCACTCTCACTCTCACACCTCTACCTCTTTCTATCTTTCTCACTCTATCATTTACTCTATCTTCATCTCTCACTGTCTCTCTCACACTGTCTCTCTCACACTGTCTCTCTCTTTGGGTTTTGGTAGAGAGTTAGTGGGGAGGATATTTTTAATATTCTTTCCGAAGAATGGACATTGATATGTCCAAAGCTCCGCCAATTTATGTAGATGCATAACAATATAATTATTATCTATAGTTATTATATTACAAATTGCTTTCTCATATCATATACAGTTCAATAATTATTTTCTTAGTCTATATTATGTAAATTCATCTATAATTTTGCTGTATTGTATATAAGTGTATAAGCCAGTATATATTGTAATCTACATAAATAAAGTACTCAATCAATCAATCAATCAATCTACCTCACACTATCTTTCTCATTCTATCTCTCTCTATATTTCTCGCTCACTGTCTCTCACTCTCACTCTCACACTGTCTTTCACTCACTACTTCTCTCATGCACCCACTACCTCATTCTATCTTTCTCACTCTACATTCACTCTAACTCCATCTTTCACTGTCACTGTCACACTGTCTCTCTCTTTCTCATTTCTTCTCACTCTCTCTTTCTCTCATTCACCCTCTACCTCACTCTATCGCTCTTGATCTTTTTCTCACTCTATCTCTCTCTCTTCTTCTCTCACACACTTTCTCTCAGACATCAAAGCGTTCCAATCAAATTTCGACATTCGACTCTAATTGGTCAACCAAACTGGCAACATAGCTCGCCAAATGGAGTCATATCTTACAAAATGGCGTCGATGTTGTCGCTTTCAAATCATCGAAGTATGAACACTTAGTGTGTCAACTATGGAAATCATTTCAAATAGATGCATTCCTCAGTTAGAGTGTCGTTATTTCTATCTATGACTATATAATTTGCATGTTCAATTTTGGAGGTATGGTTCTTGGAAGCTTTCACATTAAAACTGTTCTTGATAAATTCTCCTTCTTCTTCCTCTTCTTCTTCTCCTTCTTCTTCTTCTTATTCTTCTTCTTCTTTTTTCTTATTTTTCTTCTTCTTCTTCTTCTTCTTCTTCTTCTTCTTAATGTGAAGTGAAATGCGCATGTTCGTGGCGCATAAGCCTGTACGCACCTTTATACAAATACATTGTGAAGCATGGGAGATAACATGACATTTTTTAAGTCACGATAGAACTTTAGCACGATAATATTCAAATGTCTTTATCCTATACATCATTATCAGCTGATTAGTAGTCCAGTCAACGAAATATCATCGAGGGAAAAGTTTGAAACACAATTTCCAACCTCACAGCTCTTTCAAGGATAGTAAGAGGATTATCATATCAAAAGTCCTCACCCCTACCCCCTGTACTAAAGGGTTGAGGGTGGTTTGAAAGTACCATTTTTTCATTTTTCGCATATATCTCGGAAATTATGCATCTTATGGACATTCATATTCCATGCAAAATTGAAGCTTACGAAATTGCCAACAAGTTTTGTTCTCCACATTTTTTCCATATCTCTTACAGTTTCTGAGATATCCGCTCTTAATGGTGAGAAATTTTTTGAAAAAACACTTTTGCCACCAATTTTTTCAACTTTTCGGCCTTATAATTTTTGAACGATTGATGAAAAAATCCGTGCTGATTATGAGCTGATAGAGCATCAAATTATCTTAAATTTGATGTATATTTTCACTATTTTACGCATTTCCTTACGACTGTAGCAGACTTGCAGCAGTTTTAGTGTTGAGAGTGAAATTTTCTATTCAGCAACAATAGATCAGTTGACAATGGAATTTGGAGGGAATGTTTGGAACACAATGTTGAGACCAAATCGGCGCATGTGAGCTGTTAAATATTTTTGAGGGCCCTCAGTACAACAAATCTATAGAAATTTGATAAAGCTAGCTCGTCGAATATTACATTCAAAAATCAAGTCTGATTAAAACTTATTCGCGCAAGTAATTATAAGTAAGGGAAAAGTTTTATTAAGAACATTGATGAGAAATGAATATTCAAGTATCTATCACTATTTAATTTATTGTATGTGCTCATTTAATATTTTTTCAAATGGCGGAATAAATGATTTGGTTTGAATATCGTTATTATTTTAAAAAGAATTATCAGAAGCTCAAAGTTCCTAAGGTAGGTTATTTTATCAAAATTCCACTGACGGCCGAACCTATATCAGGAGAATTATTATTTAAATTTTGATATTGTTGGAATACAGAATTATAAATTCTTTATTCGATGAGCGAAAGCAAGTCAATATAAATAGCGAGCCATATAAATCTATAATATATGCTGATAGGAAAATTAAAAGAACTATTTATTGATATTAAAAAGCATAAGAGTTCCAATTGAGCCATTCGTGATATTTCTCCTCGCATACTTTCTCATATTGTTTTTATATTTGTTGTTTCATGTTCTATTCTTGCTCATGGATTCCATATGTAATTATATGTTTTATTTGTTGAATGGTGTACCCTTCCATTTATAATCCTGTCCTCATGCATGACCAATCTTGTACTAGTATTTTTTATCATTATTGACAATTTAATAAAATTATCAATCAACTATATTCTTCACCGAATGAATTGAACAAATCAGCGATATACAGTATTAATCATTAAATCTTCAGAAATATTACGTTCTCAAGATTTATTTGAATGGTTCAACCTAATTACTGAAGTCAAATTGACTGAAACACAGGATCATAGATTCAAGCCTAAGCAGTTCTACAAGTCATAGAAAGTATAAGAAACTCTAACTAGAATACCGTCGTTGTTCACACTTGGTATTGTCTCACACTGCTGACCCCTTTGTCAGATGATAGCGAGTTGGTACTATATTGTCTTGTGCAATGTTCAGAATCCCTATATTTATCTACCTATTCAGCATCTATAATTGTGGAGTCAATCAGAGCAGCGATGAGGATTGCAGATTGATAAAGCGGCAGCAGTTTGCAGTAATTGATCGCAGAATTCTTTATAAGCTCCTTGAAGAGCTTGTAAGAACCTATGGTATTTTCATTTCAGCACGCGCATAAATATGGAAAATATTCAAATCTCATTTGCTCTACCGACTACTGCCAGCTGGGCACATGTAAGACAAATACGGCTCTACATAAACATGTCACAACCAACGTGGGGCATATATTCTATGTGTTCCCAAAAGTGACAATACAGGTGGTACTTGGGTTGGATCAATAAAAAACTCCAATTTCACAAGTAGCAATCGCCTTTATTACATTGTTTCAATCAAACACACAAACACAAACATTTGAAAAATGAGAAATCATTTGCGTCCTCTTGGAGCAACTTCCCCGGGCTTGGGAAGGGCAAGAACCGGAGACATCATCATGACAACCAACGCAGATGCTACGAGAACTACGTAGAAGAACTGTGAAAAAAGCAAATAGGCAAACACTCTTTATACAAAGCTACTATTTTTTATACATTTTCGATTCAATGATAAAGAAAGTCAATTATTTTTCTCAATGAGATAATACAAATTTTGATAAATTTCGAATACAATGATGATATTACCATAGATAAACAATATCGTAAGTAGATATTCCATGGTATAGGGAATTTATGTCGCAACTTTTACTGTTATCTCAAGCCGATTACTGTCGATTATTGTCAATTTTTAATGTTCTGTTGGGGTGATGGTGTATGATCGGCACAATTTGAGAGACTACCAGCATCACACAGCTGCACAGGAAAGAACTATGTGAACTTTCGGGTTGGAATAACAGTGAAACTTGCGACATAAACGCCCTATACCATGGAAACCTATCTATGCTATCGTTTCTCCATGATATTACCAACTCATAAGGAAATTATTTTTCTCATAGTTACATTGAAAAGTGACCACTCCTGCACCGATTACAGAACGCGAAGAATCACTTTTCCACTTTAGTGCGCAAAGTATTACTTTGCATACTCTTAATCCTTTGCATATTATCTTGCAGCCATCCCAATCAGCTGTTGACATTGATGGCGTGCATTTTAAATGCAAATCTCTTCTATCCATATTTTTCTGGTTTTCAAATGGATAAAAATTAGAACTCATTAAATTATACATTTTGAATATTATTCATAATTTCAAATAATATTTTTCCATTCCTAAATTGATTGGTTGAAAAATTAT
Organism: Nilaparvata lugens; assembly: GCF_014356525.2. Classification (NCBI taxonomy): domain Eukaryota; kingdom Metazoa; phylum Arthropoda; class Insecta; order Hemiptera; family Delphacidae; genus Nilaparvata; species Nilaparvata lugens. The sequence goes on from NC_052516.1 coordinate 23,556,199, forward strand.
TTAGAAATTAAGATTCACTCAAAATCATTCAAATTTTCAAATTAAGTGGATTAATTCAATTTAAGATTTGAATAAATTATCGATTATTAATTTTCAATTGGATTATCAAGTTTGGAATAAATTTAAGTTGTTATTAATAACAAAATTATACAGATAAACATTTGATGGATTTCAGCCCACAATCAATCACTTGTCATATTCAATGGTAACTGTAGGAAGAATTTAATGTGAAATACATGAGCAAAGTTCCTCTGCTACACTCAACGAACCATTCCACCCACACCTACGGCTCGTGCATAAACATTACTTTCGGTGCAGCAAACTGTCACTTTGCACACTAGTTGCACAAATTAAAGAATAAAAGTGAAAAATTGTCGAGTACAGATAACTTGATTGTATTCTTGAATCTTTCTAAATCTAACCATATTACATCGACAATGGCAAAGCAAATTGAAAAAAAATCGAACCAAACTCAATCAGATATAATTCCCATATTATTATCTATCCCGAAAGTCAAAACAATTAGAGTATTTGAATAAATTATTAAATACCTTCATCTTGGATGTTGTGATGGAGAGACGATCTGTCAATGTTGTGAAACAGCAAGATGATCTCGGAAGCTTCTGACGTTCTGAGAGTCGAGGTAGCCGTATTTATATCAAAATTCAACAACTGGATTGTCGCAGGAGCTGTGGATAATCATCAGTTCTATTGTTCAGTTGATTAGAACTATTTGAATATATTTTCCTATTGAATCTCAATTCAATCATGATCAAACTCATATTGAATGTTGCGTCAACCAGGACTCTTGATTAATGTCAATACTGTAACGAATTTTTCTCCTATTGTTCTGTCAGAAAGGCTGTGAATCCACTAGGACTATTGTTCAGTTGATTAGAATCCTATTGATTGAATTCTTATTGAATTATATGATCAAATTCCTACTGGATGTTGCATCAGCCGGGACTCTTGATTAATGTCAATACTGTAACGAATTCTTCTATTTTTTCGTCAGAGAGGCTGTGAAATCACTAGTACTATTGTTCAGTTGATTAGAATCCTATAGATTGAATTCTTATTGAATTATATGATCAAATTCCTATGGATGTTGCATCAGCCAGGACTCTTGATTAATGTCAATACTGTAACAAATTCATCTATTGTTCTGCCAGGAAGGCTGCGAATCAACTAGTACTATTGTTCAGTTGATTAGAATCCTATTGATTCAATGAATTCTTATTGAATTATATGATCAAATTCCCACTGGATGTTGCATCAGCCGGGACTCTTGATTAATGTCAATACTGTAACAAATTCATCTATTGTTCTGCAAGGAAGGCTGCGAATTAACTAGTACTATTGTTCAGTTGATTAGAATCCTATTGATTGAATTCTTATTGAATTATATGATCAAATTCCTACTGGATGTTGCATCAGCCGGGACACTTGATTAATGTCAATACTGTAACGAATTCTTCTATTGTTTTGTCAGAAAGGCTGTGAATCCACTAGTACTATTGTTCAGTTGATTAGAATCCTATAGATTGAATTCTTATTGAATTATATGATCAAATTCCTATGGATGTTGCATCAGCCAGGACTCTTGATTAATGTCAATACTGTAACAAATTCATCTATTGTTCTGCCAGGAAGGCTGCGAATTAACTAGTACTATTGTTCAGTTGATTAGAATCCTATTGATTGAATTCTTATTGAATTATATGATCAAATTCCTACTGGATGTTGCATCAGCCGGGACACTTGATTAATGTCAATACTGTAACGAATTCTTCTCTTTTTTCGTCAGAGAGGGTGTGAAATCACTAGTACTATTGTTCAGTTGATTAGAATCCTATAGATTGAATTCTTATTGAATTATATGATCAAATTCCTATTGGATGTTGCATCAGCCAGGACTCTTGATTAATGTCAATACTGTAACGAATTCTTCTATTGTTTTGTCAGAAAGGCTGTGAATCCACTAGTACTATTGTTCAGTTGATTAGAATCCTATTGATTGAATTCTTATTGAATTATATGATCAAATTCCTACTGGATGTTGCATCAGCCGGGACACTTGATTAATGTCAATACTGTAACGAATTCTTCTATTGTTTTGTCAGAAAGGCTGTGAATCCACTAGTACTATTGTTCAGTTGATTAGAATCCTATAGATTGAATTCTTATTGAATTATATGATCAAATTCCTATTGGATGTTGCATCAGCCAGGACTCTTGATTAATGTCAATACTGTAACGAATTCTTCTATTGTTCTGTCAGGGAGGCTGCGAATCAACTAGTACAATTATTGTTCAGTTGGTTGAACTCTCATTGAATTATATGATCAAATTCTTATCGGATGTTGCATCAGCCAGGACTCTTGATTAATGTCAATACTGTAACGAATTCTTCTATCGTTTCGCCAGAAAGGCTGCGAATCAACTAGTACTATTGTTCAGTTGATTAGAATCCTATTGATTGAATTCCTATTGAATTATATGATCAAATTCCTATCGGATGTTGCATCAGCCAGGACTCTTGATTAATGTCAATACTGTAACGAATTTTTCTTCTATTGTTTTGTCAGAAACGCTGCGAATTTACTAGTTCTCTTGTACAGTTGATTTTATTCATATTGAATGTTGATTGAATCTCATTGATACATGATTTAATTCCTATTCAATAATGCGTCAGCCAGCACTCTTGATTGATATCAATACTAGGAATAAATTCTTCTATTGATTTGTTAGACAGGCTCCAAATAATCAATAGTTCTATTGTTTAGTTGATCAGAATCCTACTGTATATTGATTCAATTCATATTGAATGTTGCGTCATCTAGAACTTATAATTAATGTAGATACAGTGAATACGCTTCACCTGTAACCAAAGCCCTACAAAAAAACTGAAAAAGTGAAATTTTGATTTGAAATACCGATATTGTATCAGTATAAAATACCAATACAATACACAAAATACTGGATTTCACTAATTTCATACCTTGACATAACATAACAACTACCTTATATGTTTCTTAGCTCATGATATAGCATAACATGACAAACATCAAGAAAATATCTAATAAGTGAATGTATCATTGTTTAGTCGAATTTATAACAGGAAAATTCGGGTCGATGTCAAACAAAGCAAACGAAAGATGAGTCCTGCGACAGTCGAGGCCAGCGATGGTAGAGACCTGCGACATTTTAGGCCAGTGACGGTAGAGGACTCCCGAAAAAGAGGCCTTCGATGTCGTCTGCGTTAGGCGACAGATGAAACCTCTTCAATTTTTGTACAGGCCCGACAGTTGAGACCTGCGACCATACAAGACTCCTGAAAAAGATTCCTCAAATAATGTCGCCTGCGCTAGGCTCTCCAGAATGGCAGACAGCACCGAAAGAATTATCATTTGATTGGTACAGATTTAACAGCAATTGAGTAATATATTATATCTCATGATCCCTTCCATCTTATGGATAAGTATTGCAACTTTACAATACTGTAAATAATATACCTTAGTTGCTTCTTCATAAAAAACGGAATTTTCAAACTCGTAAATATCTTTTCGATACTTGGATGTCAAATTCTCAGTACATTATAGACTACAAATCTATGTTCAAGAAATTTATGATGACAGAATAGTGTGACATTCCATGAATGTCACTTGTTGTAAATCTTGCGATTTGAAACTCAAAACTAAAACTGCTGCAAAAGTTGTATGGGGATGCGTGCAATAGTTGAATCATACATGAAATGGAAGATAATTTAATGCTCTACAGTCTGATAATCAGCAAATTCTTGTTTCCTCGATTGTTGAAAAGTTATAAGACTTGAAAAAGCGAAAAAATATAAGAAAATCTGGTTTTTCGAAAATACATCACTTTAGAACATAAATATCTCGAAAAGTATTGGATTTATCGAAAATCTCTACTGAACAAAACTTGTAGGAGATTCATTACGCTTCATTTTTATTTAGTTGGATATGTCAATGGAATACATTGTTTCCAAGATGTTTTCGAGCATGTAAGTAATAGGTGGAAAATGCAACTTTCATACCACCCTCATCCCTTCAGCACATGATGTAGGGGTTGAGATTTTTGATATGCTCACCTCCAAATTGGTCTCAACAAAGCTGCAAAGTCGAAAATTGTGTTACAAACATTCCCTCCAGATTCCATTGTCAACTGACCTATTGTTGCTGAATAGAAAATTTAACTCTCAACACTAGAACTGCTGCAACAGTCGTAGGGAAGTGCGAAAAAGAGTGAAAATATACATCAAAGTTGTGTGAGTGTACCACACCAGATTTTTTCCATATCTCTCATAGTTTCTGAGATATTTGCTCTTGAAGGTGAGAAATGTTTTGAAAAAACACTTTTACCTCCAATTTTTTCATCTTTTCGGCCTTATAATTTTTGAACGATTAATGAAAAATAGTCTGTGCTTATTATGAGCTGATAGAGCATCAAATTAGGTAAGGAAAGTATTGCTTTCCCAGAAAAATTAAGGTACCCTAATTTCATGTTTTCTATACGTTTCAAGGTCCCCTGAGTCCAAAAAAGTGGTTTTTGGGTATTGGTCTGTACGTGTGTGTGTGTGTGTGTGTGTGTGTATGAGTGTATGTGCGTCTGTGTACACGATATCTCATCTCCCAATAAACGGAATGACTTGAAATTTCGAACTTAAGGACCTTACAATATAAGGATACGACACGAACAATTTCGATTAGATGCAATTCAAGATGGCGGCTGAAATGACGAAAATATTGTCAAAAAAAGGTTTTTTTTGCGATTTTCTCGAAAACGTCTCCAACGATTTTGATCAAATTTATACCTGAAATAGTCATTGGCATGTTCTATCAACTGCCACAAGTCCCATATCTGTGAAAATTTCAGGAGCTGCGCCCCATCTATGCAAAGTGTGATTTTAGATTTCCAATTATCAGGCTTCAGATACAATTTGAACAAAAAATTTTGAGTGGAAAAGATTGAGCATAAGAATCTCTACAATTAATGTTCAGTAACATTTTCACCTAAAATTGAAAATAAGCTCGAAATTCGAGAAAATGTGTTTATTCAATAATGCAAACTGTTGGCAACTGTTGATTCTATCAAATCATTCACTATGAAGAGATAGCAGACTTCGTGTGTCTCCAGCGTTATTGTCCTGTCACCAGCTGGCAGATCTTTGAATAGTAGACTCGAGATGCGCGTGTACACTAGCGTCAGGTGATAAATTTTCATAAAGGCAAGTAAAGTTGTGTGAGTGCGCCACACCAGAACTTTTCTCTCCCTATCATTTTGATTATGTACTTATTGTATGAATGAATAGAACGTAATGCATTAATGAAATGAGTATTCATAATCTAAAATCGTCTTATTTTGAGTGTTTTTTTAAAAAAGTCCAGCAAACCGTTGATTAACTTTTTTCTATTCAATTCATTTATGGAGGTAATATTGTATTTACCAAATTAAGCAAATCAATGTGAACCTCGGACATAAACGTGAATTTCATTTTCACCTCCACATTTTCCATGAAACAACACAAAACACCCGCTGTAATCCACAGTAATTTCGACAATTACTGTGAAATAGGTCAATGACACTTGAAAAAGAACGCCTGTGAATTCAGAGAAGCTGAGAGAAAAGAGAAAATTATGTATATCAAGTTTCCATCTCCCTTCCACTCTCCAGAAATATCTTAGCACCCTAAATACTCCTTTCAGCCTCGGCTCTCCTTTGTGAGTTTCCTCTCGCCTTTTCATGAGCATTCCTGTCTACTTTCAGAGCGAGGAGACGCCACGCCATTATTCCATTCATAATCCAAGTGCTTTACAACACTAAACTCCACTAGCTTTCTCCACTCCAGGCTCCAGCCATGGTTGTGCGAATTACGTCATTTTTTTCCTGCAAGAGTTTTGAGCCGCTGTATTCTAAATGAGGGATTGTTTGCCTGCTGGATGAGGTGAAGTCACCAGTATTATATTATGATGAAATACAGAGAGAGAGGAAAGTGATCCTCTGCCATGATGATAATGATGTTGATGATTATTATTTTCATAATGATAGTGATGAAGATGAGAAAGATATCGATGATAATGAAGATTATAGCGATGGTGATGATGATGATAATAATTATCACAACTTCCAATATGATTATTCGTGAATACGATTAAAAATCATATAAATATGATTAGGTAGGAACAACAGGCTTGGCCCAAAACTATTCCATTCCCAAATTTTTATAAATTAGCTAGTAGTTCTGTGAACAGTAGACCTCACGCAGTATTCTCATCCACAAGTACCTGATTGAAACTGTAGACCTCATGGAAATACAGCAATAGACTGGCTTCTCCAAACATCTGTGTAATTACTTGTCAGATTTATGATGAATAATAATTCTATTGTCTGATTTTTACTCTAAAATTGGCGTATGAAGGAGGCTCCTTTTTCCTTTTATATTATCCTTGAAATGCAAAATTTCCAAAAACCTTGTATATACGTCGACGTGCAATTTAAAAAGGAACATACCTGTCAAAGTTCATGAAAATCTATTACCGCGTTTCGCCGTAAATGCGCAACATATTAACATTTACACATTAGGAGAAATGCCAAACCGTCGACTTGAATCTTAGACCTCACTTTGCTCGGTCAATTGAATTTCCAAGAAATAGGTTTATTATAATTATAATTAAGATGATGTTAATCTTGATGTTAACCTTCTTCGTTATGTGAGGATAAGTATTCAATTTTGAATAGTGTTTATAACTCATATTACAATGTCAAAAAACTATGCGATTCTGTGATAGTTATTTACTGTTCATGATTGAGAAATTGTATTGTTTCAAATTATTGTAGCCTATTGATGTCAAAATAAAAAACCATTTGATTTGATGATTCAGTGTGGAATGTTGAAAGCATTTCATAACAGTAACTATTCGATTGCTCGAAAATGAGAATCCAAAAGACAGATTGAGTAGAATTCGAAATAGGATTAAATAAAATAGAAACTAAGTTTTATCTCTCAGTCTTTCTTTCCTTCTCTTTCATACCGTATTATCTCCTCTTCTTTTCACTTTTTTCATTCTCTTTACCTTATTCCTCCTCCTTTAACTTCTCTCTGCAATAGATCTTCTCCCATTCCCATCTCTATTCTTCTTGATCCTTAACGCCTCCTCCTCTCACTCTTCTTAAGTCACCTCACACAACTTTCTCTCTTGTTCTCACACTTTCTTCCCCAACTCATTCATAATTCCTAGAGTTTAGGCCTTTAAGGCTCACTTGGAGCCTTCTTTCAGGTCTACTTCAAGGTATTTTAGGCCTACCTTTCTCGTCACCATTTTTCAGCTTCTTAGGTCCGGTTTCCGAGCTCGGGATTTGGCCAAGTTCTAGACTTTAAACAGCTGGAGTCAGAAAATTGGCTTTCCAAAACGGGGCGTAGTCGTAGTCATCGTCAAAGTCACGTTTGAATCAAATTTCGAAAAACTAGAAAATTGAACACAAAATAAAAAAATCTGGTGTGGCGCACTAACACAACTTTCCTTGCCGTTATGAAAATTGATCACATGACGCTAGTGTTCCCGCGCATCTCAAATCTACTATTCAAAGATTTGAGCCAGCTGGTGACAGGGCAATAACGCTGGAGACACACGAGGTCTGCTATCTCTTCATAGTGAATCATTTAATAGAATCAACAGTTGCCAACAGTTTGCAATTGGATAATCACATTTTCTGGAATTTCGAGCTCATTTTTTATTTTAGGTGAAAATGTTACAGGACATCAATTGTAGAGATTCTCATGCTCAATCTATTCAACTCAAAATTCTTTGTTTATATTTCATCTGAAGCCTGATAATTGATAATCTAAAATCAAACTTCGCATGGGGCGGAGCTCCTGAAATTTTTACAGATATGGGACTTGTGGCAGTTGATAGAGCTTATCAATGACTATTTCAGGTATAACTTTAATCAAAATCGTTGGAGCCGATTCCGAAAAAATCGCGAAAAGTCCTGTTTTTGAAAACACTTTCGTCATTTTAAACGCCATCTTGAATCGCATTTGATCGAAATTGTTCGTGTACACACACACACACACACACACACACACACACACACACACACACACACACACCACACACACACACACACACACACACACACACACACACACACAACACACACACACACACACATACAGACCAATACCCAAAAACCACTTTTTGGACTCGAAGGACCTTAAACGTAAAGAAATTTAGAAATTTGGGTACCTTAATTTTTTTCGGAAAGCAATACTTTCCTTACCTATGATAATAAGGCAAGGAAAGTAATAAAGAGAAAATAGTGTTAAGCTCCAGCTACTTTTAAATATTCAGGAATGCTCCATTCCGTCAAGGAAAAACGTTTCCAATTATATTCTGCAGCAACTATTCACTGCGACTACGCCCCGTTTTGGAAAGCCAAGCTTTCTGACTCCAGCTGTTCAAAGTCTAGAACTTAGCTAGATTCCGAGCTCGGAAACCGGCACTTAGTCTATTTCAAATAAGTCCTGTCTTATCCACCTCAACTCTGAAAGCCTTTAATGATAGTAGCATATTTGTTTACAACAAATTATTATAATTGTCGGTACAACGACCCAAACAACCATTAGTTGTTTACACACCGACACGACAGGACAGGGCATAATTTACTCTGATTGACAGTATTAGAGGAAGCTGTGGTTTATAACTGCGCGAGGTCTACTGTTCACATATTTACTAGTATTTATAACTCTCTCTCTCTCTCTCTCTCATATTTGGTAGAGAGTTAGTGGGGAGGATATTTTTAATATTCTTTCCGAAGAATGGACATTGATATGTCCAAAGCTCCGCCAATTTATGTAGATGCATAATAATATAATTATTCATAGTTATTATATTACAAATTACTTTTTCATATCATATACAGTTCAATAATTATTTTCTTAGTCTATTATGTAGATTCATCTATAATTTTGCTGTATTGTAAGCTATTGTATATAAGTGTATAAGCCAGTATATATTGTAATCTACATAAATAAAGAACTCAATCAATCAATCAATCAATCAATATTTCACTCTCCTCTCTCACTCATAATTTCATTCATAATTCTCTTATTCTCCAATAACTACTATTCTATCATTTCTCCTTCCCCTCCATCGATTCTCTTCTAACAGTCCCAAGCTCGATAGTCTATTTCCTCTCCAGCAGCCAGCAATAGGATGCAAAACACTAAACTATCTCCATTCACCAACTTGTTACAGTCTAGAGACAACTTGCATCTCTAGGTAGAGCGGTCTAGGTAGACCAGAATTGTATTCCGCCGCAAGGATATATTCGCAGGATATATTTTGAGGATATATTTGCAAGATAGAAGTCTGTTTCCATCCACTGCCAACATGAATAATGTTCTCAATTTCCGGGATGTGGGTGTTCATCTCTCTCATTCTCTTTTGGGTGTTCCTTTGTTTTCCTTCTTCCTCTCCTTCTCTGAGTCAAGTGTTGATAGGAATGGAGAGAAGGATATCTAAACGATAATATCCTCTCAATCAAATGTAATTATTTTTTTACTTTTCTTGCCCTATTACCATAGGTAAGGAAAATATTGCATTCCGAAAAAATTAGGGTACCCCAATTTCTATACGTTTCAAAATCCCCTGAGTCCAAAAATGTGGTTTTTGGGTATTGGTCTATATATATGTATGTATGTGTGTGTGTGTGTGTGTGTGTGTGTGTGTGTGTGTGTGTGTGTGTGTGTGTGGTGTGGTGTGTGTGTGTGTGTGTGTGGTGGTGTGTGTGTGTGTGGTGTGTGTGTGTGGTGGTGTGTGTGTGTGTGTGTGTGTGTGTGTGTGTTGGAACAAGGTATAATACGGGGAGACAATCAAGTATACACCGCACATTAAGGGGAGGTGTGTACACTAAGGGGAGACCCCGTAGTGTCACTGCTCAATTTTAGTAAAAATCACTTCTACATGCTTAAAACCATGTAAAAACGTAATAAAAAAAAATCTCCCCATTTTGTTAGTACTCCACCTAATTGGGATACACTCCAGTTTCCAAAATTGCCACCACGTTGTGCTACGATCGCTAATACACACTTACACAAAACTCATTTACGGATTGAGCATACAATGCGGGGTACTTGCATATCCCTGCATATCTCCATTGTCTCCTTCACTGTTCGAAGTAACTGGTTTGCTATGGGGCTTGCCGTGAATTTATGAATCAGCAACTTATCTCCTTTTTCGTTCAGACTCATTGAGTCACAGCTTAGCGAATTCATAGTTTATTTTTCTGTTCATTCACTTGAGACATGAGAAGGGAGCGAGGAAACATGCTGCCAGAATGTATTGTGGTACTGATTTTTTAGTTATTTGGTACAAATAGTCTGAAAATGATTCTTCACAAAAAAATACCCTCTGCTAACCTTACAGTGTTAAAAATACCTGTTTTTTTCTCCATATAACTCAAAAACCTTTCATAGTGAAAAAATCCAGAACTGTTTCCAAGAGAATAAAATCCTCTACAATTCAACGCCAAATTAGGTTCATCACAATCAATGGTGACTTGGTAACACAATTTCCCGAGAATTTTCCGCATTGAATTTGGGTTATTGCTAGAATGATGCGAATGGGAGGCTTGTTAAGATTCAAGAATAGCACGTCAGTAAGTTTATATTCTTGAACAGGCTTCACTGAGAATTCACTTACTGTTTTAGAGAAGCGGATGCCTCAAACTTTGCTAACCTAACATTGTATCTCAAGATCAGGATAGCCTATGATAAAATGAAATTTGTCTCTTAGTTTCTCTCCATATTGACATTTTTTTCTGGGTCTGTCAATCCTTGCAAAAACTCTCTTGTAAACCTTGGATTGAATATTTCACTTGTGTACGGCATGCTCACTTTTTGTGAAAAGACGTTGTTCCGGAGAAAAGATTTAGTAATCATACCCTGCTCAAAAAAAAAAAAAAATAGTAGTCACAACACCTTTTCCAATTTTATTTGAGAAAGTAAAAAGTTAATTTGAGAAAGTATCAATTGTATTTGAGAATAGTCACTTGTAATTGAGAGAATGTCAGATGTAGCCTAAATGAGAATAGTCAATTGTATTTAGGAAGTCATCACACATGTAATTGAGAGTAGTGAATTGTATTTGAGAAATCGTCAAATGTAGATGAGAAGATATCATATCATGAGCAGACATTTGAAAATGAGAAAATTTTCCAATTGACATGTCGTGACTCTTCTGTAGCCTACAGTACAGGTTTGATTTGAGCAGGAAAGGATACTGTACTACGTACACAGTATTCCATAGGCTTTGTATGTGTGAAATTATTATTTTCAATTGTGAAATTGAGGAGCTGGGTAGAAAAACGACCCGAGGCCACTCGTGTCGTTTTTCCGCAACACGCTTCATTCTATCCGCCATTAAATTCTGAACAGATTGGTACATAAAATGTTGTTGTATCTTGAAAAATGATTGAGTTGTGAAAATTTTTTGTTTGTGTGGCAAACCGAAATTATTCAGCTGACAAGCTGTGAGCCAGCAGCCAGTGAAATCCTTATTTTGTTTTCTTACAAAAGAAGAAGCTGATTGATTGATTGATTGATTGATTGATTGAGTACTTTGTAGATTACTTGTACTTATGTAGATTACAGTATATACTGGCTTATACACTCATATACAATAGCTTACAATACAGCAAAATTATAGATGAATTTACATAATATAGACTAAGAAAATAATTATTGAACTGTATATGATATGGAAAAAGCAATTTGGAATAACTATACAAGATTATATTGTAATGCATCTACATAAATTGGCGGAGCTTTGGACATATCAATGTCCATTCTTAGGAAAGAATATTAAAAATATCCTCCCAACTAACTCTCTACCAAATGAATGGTATAAGAAGATCATTAATACATCCAAGGGAACCAATTATCCTCTAGATGATAAAAATAATGAAGAAGACGCTCCTGAAGAAGAATCCGATGCTGAAAGCATTGGGTGTATGAATTTCCCGAAAATCAGAACAGTACCATGTAACATTCCAGAGTCTTGATTATGGGAAGAAACGTGTTCAAGAAGAAAATATCATCTTCAATTGTTCACTTCTTAATGACATTTTTTAGATCTTTATTACCTAATTATTAATTATCCAATATCATGAGCAATATATTATCATTATCACTACTCTTGATACGGGTTTTTCATCATTTTATTGAACCTCTGAACATGTAACAACCAGGGTTATGGAGAAACGACCTGAGACAACACACCTTATATCAATTATTATCAGTTAGCCTTGGATTACTGGCTAATTATGAATAATAGCATTGAAAATAGTATAAAAAGATCAATAAAGTTCAAATACTTGCAAGAATATTGCATTCTGATGAAATAATGGAGATGTGTACTAAATATTTCAAACTCAATTTACATAAAACTTGATTTTTTGACTCAGGTCGTTTTTCCACCCAACTCCTCAATTATTTCCCCTGTACTGTTCACGAATGATTAATGAGAATCATTTCTATGTATGTATTGGCAACACGACTTTTGTCTCCAAACATTTGAACTTGATGAAGATCAAATTCACGGCGCAATTGAACTTTATCATCAATCAATTGAATCTCTTGATCAAGCAATTCGGTAACTCTCCAATGGATTTTGGGGCTCAAAAATATTTTTTTATTTAAAAACTAAACGTTTCATTTGAATATAAAATATATCATATTATTTTTTATGAGTACAGTTATGGAAAATAAAAGTATTGGTTTTTTAAAATCATTCCCCAATTACAACTGACAACTTTTCGATTTCAAATCGTATGTTCTCAAATTAGGAGTTGATAGTGAGCTGTTGAACGGAGCGGTCGCAGAATTGTTTTGCTCTCTTATCTCAAGTTTCCGGACGGGTCGTGCTTAATCGGTTCATTTAGTGCATGTTTAACCTAAAACGTTCTTTCGTAATAAATTGAATTATCAATTTGTTATTCATTTGTGAAATTGTTTTCAAGTGAATCGAAATATTCAAAGTTTAAATTAATAAAAACAGTATCCACCAGACGGTAGTGCTAAAAAGAGACCTAGAGCTAAAAGTTCTTTCGTAATGAATTGAATTATCAATTTGTTTTTTATTTGTGAAATTGTTCTCAAGTGAATCGAAATATTCGAAGCTGAATGAATAAGAACAGTATCTAACAATACTTTTCAACGGACGATAGTGCTAAGAAGAGTCCTCGTGCTAAAAGTTCGCCTGAGCTCGAAGAGATGGAACAGAAAAAGCGTGCTCCAGACCCAAGTGTTAAAGCTTCCGGCAATGTGAACTCAGACTTTATTGAATCACTATTTGACCGTTTTGAAAAGCGGTTTAGTAAGGCTATGGATAAAAAACTCGCGCTGCTAGCTACAAAGGTGGATTTAAATGGTCTAATTGAAAAAGTGAATAAACTCTCTGTCGAGAATTAACAGTTAAGAAATCAAATTGTTGCTCAAAAAATTCAGAATAATCTCATAATCAGGAAGATGGAAAATTTTGAAAATAGATCGAGAAGGAACAATATAATTTTTCGCGGGCTGAAATATGAATGTGCAACAGTGGATTACGTGAGAACTGTCAAAGACTTTTGTGTGAGTCATTTGGGGGCACGAGCAGGTACCTGGGTTAATCGTGCACATGCATTGGGCAAGAAAATAGATAACGGGCCAATCATTGCGCATTTTCCGGACGATCAGGACATCCATTTCATCACGAGAAACAGTAGGAAGCTGAAGGGTACACAGTTTGTGATTCATAAAGACTTTGCTTTCGACACAAGAAAACGACGATCAAAGCTTTTCCGGGTGCTTGGCGAGTTGAAGAAACAAGTTCCGGGAGTGAGAGAAGAGTATCGGTTGAAGTGGATCGTTTAATCATGAATAGTCGGGTTTTCACGCTGGATGAGGAGAATGGACTGGTCTCGGAGGGAGAGGATGGGCTGCAGAAGATCGGGAGCATGTTCGATGAGAGTGTGATGCGGGCCGTGAGCGGGAGCATGTGTGATGAGGAGGAGTGAGGCGGCGAGGACGAAGACCGCAACCGCTGAGATAACGCCGTCAGTCCGTGTGAGAAGGGACAGTTGAGTATAGTAGCGTACAATGTGGCTGGATTAAGGGGTAAGATTGTTCAAGTATATAATTTTATTTGTAATTATGATGTTTTTGTACTATTGGAGACGTTTGTTGAAAGAGGAAAGCAATTGTATTTTGAAAACTGTTTTCCAGATTACAATTTATACTGGGAATTCGCAGTTGGAGAATCAAACTGAGGTAGAGCAAAGGGAGGAAAGTTAATAGAAATTAGTAAAAGAATAGAGAGTTTTTGTAAGGTAATCGATGCGCTTGAGAGGAAAGTTATTCACATGAATGCAGGACAACGGGATGAATATTATATAGTTCCAATTTACCTGAGTGGTGGAGGAGACATGGAATGGGAGAGAGAATTTAATACATTATGGGAGTTTATGATAGTGCAAGAGCATAATAGAAATAATATGATTTTAATTGGAGATTTTAACGGTAGAATAGGAAATGGACAGGACATGTCGGAATTAACAGATGTAATAGAATTGGGAAATGCACTGAGTAATAAGCAAGAGCCAAAGGATGAGGTGATTAATATGAAAGGTAAGAAAATATTGGAGTTCTGTGAGGTTTTTAATTTCATCATTATGAATAAAAGGATAAGTGGAGATAGGTGGGGAGACTTTACTTCTATAGGCAGAGGGGCTTCCGTAATAGATCTATGTTGCATGGCTGTCGAATTAGCGCAAATAGTTGGAAAATTTTCTATTGTACCAGAATTTTTATCTGATCATTTCCCAATTGAAGCTACGCTAATCACGGTTGATACTCTAGAAAGAGAGAGCACAATTTTACCACTCTTACCGAAGTTGAAATGGAAGGAAGTGAGGAAGAATGAATATATATCTAAACTCACCAATGCTTGTAGAGAAATAAATGGTCTTCCCGAGAGTAGTGAAGAGACTTATGAAGTATTAAATAATCTTGTATATAGAGCTGCAAATTATGTGCCCCAGCCTGATAGAAAGAGAGAAGGATGGAGAGAAAAGTGGTTCGACAAAGAGTGTGCGGTTATGAGAAAGCGAGTGTTCAGCCTATTGAATGTGTTTAGAAAATCAAATTCGGAGCAGGTGAGAGAAAATTATATGAAGGTAGTAAAGGAATACAAACTGCTATGTAAGAGTAAAAGGCAAGCGTATTACAGCGATATAAAAGAACAATTCAGAAGAGTCAAGGATTCCAGTGATTTGTGGGCTCTGATAAAGAAATTCAAGTGTAGAGAGTTCAAGATTTCGGGAACTGTGAGTGCTGAGGATTGGGTTGAACACTTCAGACGAGTGTTTGGATCAGTTTGCGGGGTAGTCACATATTATGCGGCGAGGAATGTTGAAGATCAAACTCTTGACAAAGACATAGATATGAATGAATTGGAAAGTGCCTTCAAGACAATGCGCAACAATAAGGCTCCAGGTGATAACAGAGTTCCTGCTGAGTTTTACAAGAATGCGTCAAAAAATTACAAAGAGATTATTTTGACTTTTTCCAATGCCATCGTCAGAGGTGGACAGATACCAACAGGGTTTCCACGTTCAATTATATCTCCATTGCATAAAAAAGGTGATACTAATGAAGTGAATAATTATAGAGCCATATCTTTTATAAATGCTGTCGCTAAAGTATTTTCATTTATTTTACTGAGAAGGTTGCAGTTGTGGGAGGAAAGAGAAAAGATTATTAAAGAGAATCAGTGTGGCTTTCGGAGAGGTTATTCGGCTACTGATAATATTTTTGTTCTATTCAATATAGTAATGAAAACGTTGAATAGACCTACAAAGAAGTTGTACTGTTTCTTTTTGGGCTACGATAGTGTGGACAGAGAGGCTTTATTTTTTAAACTGAGTGAATTGGGAGTGTCGACTAAATTTATTGCGATGTTGAGGAGTCTATATAGAAATACGAAGTCTCCTGTATGGCATGGCGTGGAGGGTAACTTAACAGAATACTTTGAAACCAGAAATGGATTAAAACAGGGATGCGTATTCTCCCCGTTGCTATTCACACTATTTTTGAATGATTTGAGTGATGTTATTGGTGGAGGTATATTATGTTGGGCAGAGGCTGATAAATTCGCTGTTATATTCTGATGACGTGGTATTGTTGTCTGAGAATCCTCGACATCTGCAGTCAATGATAAATAAGTTAAAGGGATATTGCATAAGGTGGAATCTCACAGTGAACATGGCTAAATCCAAGATTGTAGTTTTCAGAAGAGGAGGACGATTGGGAGAAAGAGAGAAGTGGTACTATGGAAATAAAGTTATTGAAACAGTGAATGAGTACAGATACCTGCGAGTTGTTTTTTCATCAAGACTTGCCCTAACCGCACATTTTAAATGTAAGATAACAGCTGCCAGATTTGGGATTAATAGTGTATGGCGAAGACTCATTTTGAATGATGAAGCACCTCTGTCAATGAAATGAGGAATTTTTGATTCGATAAGTAAAGCAGTTGTAACATATGCAGCACAGGTATTGGGATATGCGGAGAGAGAAGAACTAGAAAAATTTCTGATGTTGTTTGTCAAATTACTTATTTAGCCATATAAGCCATAAAATATTTGGACTACCGTGTAATACGCCAAATTATATAGTATACTTAGTGACAGGAAAGGAAATTTTGTGGTTGTATACTTTGAGCGTTCATATAAAATATGTATTGAATTCTTTTGAGATACCTGGCGACCGATATCGAACATTGATCGCAAGGCATTGTTTAAGATAAAAGTGTGGTTGGTATTCTGAATGGAGACGGATATTAAGTGAGTTTGAAAAACTAAGACTTCTATTATAAAAGCTGACCTTTTGGAAAGCCAATTTTCTGACTATTGCTGTTTAGAGTCTGGGACTTTACTTAGAGCCGGAAACCGGCCCTAAAAGTTCTAGTTTAAAAAAAAAATTCCAGCTTTGAAAGTTTCAAACTTCAAAAGGTTGAATCCAAATATGGAATCAGAAATCATCTCCCATTATCACTCAATAAAATACGAGAAAAAGTAACCTTGTACAGTTAACTTCACTGAATTATTTACGTTGTCGGGATTTCAATTTTGTCATACAACAATCTAATTCATTAGGTTGAAATCGTTGAATATTACCATGGATTTCCTGTTGAATCATTGACTTAAAATCTTTGCAACAATCAATGAAATCTATTACACAGTATAAATATGCAGTCAGTGAGTATAGAATGTAACATTCTATACTCACTGCATACAGTAGGCTATAAACATTGTGCTGATCTGAACAGTGAGTATAGAATGTAATTACATTACATTACTCTAACAGCTAAATGGATCTGAATTGATCTATTGTAATAATGGACATAATGAAATAATGTCTTACTATTCCAAGTAAAACGAAACTAATGTTTGTGTTTGTATAAGAGCTGCTGAGTGGATACTGCATACTGAGAAATTCATAGATGATCCAGACCAGCCTGGCGACTTCGATGCTATCGACACCGGAATCTCCTTTTATTTCTATCAATGAATGAATCTGAATTAAAACCATGTATTGTATCAACTATCCTATTATCGTATTGTAATTCGTGAAGCCTGTTTAGTAAAAGCCAGTTACATACACATCGATTTTTTACCGTCCTTATAAAATTCTATTAGATCAAACAGATGATGTTTGACAAGTTGCACTTATTCGAATTCATAAGGATGGCAAAAAACAATCGTACAAAAATCAACGTGCATGTAACTGGCTTTCGAAGACCCATACGATATTGTATTCTATGATCAAATAGAATAGTAAATATCGAAATAAGTGTTGCAGCCAGAACTTGTGTTAAGAACCGGTTTTGTCCCCGCTTTGTAAGTTAAACTAAACACACAATTCCTCCCCGGAATGTGGGTTTGAAGTGTACACACCATTTCTCCCCGCTTTGTGCAGTGAAAGTGTACACACATTTCTCCTCGGTTTGTTCAGTGAAAGTGTACACACATTTCTCCCCTTTTTGTAGGTTTAATGCGTAATTTTTTTTCAAGTTAACAGAAAAAAAAAGTTACAACTGTATTGAACACATATTAATATACTTTCTAAAACAAAAATTAAGTCTCCAACATGTGTGTAAATGTGTGTAAATCAGCCTCCCCGCAATGTATGTTCATTTCTCACCTCCCCGTTTATTACCTTGTTCCAGTATGTGTGTGTGTGTGTGTGTGTGTGTGTGTGTGTGTGGTGTGTGTGTGTGTATGTGTGTGTGTGTGTGTGTGTGTGTGTGTGGTGTGTGTGTGTGGTGTGTGTGTGTGTGTGTGTGTGTGTGTGTGTGTGTGTGTGTGTGTGTGTGTGTGTATATGAGTGTATATGCGTCTGTGTACACGATATCTCATCTCCCAATAATTAACGGATTGACTTGACATTTGGAACTAAATAATGTCCTTACACTATAAGGATCCGACACGAACAATTTCGATCAAATGTAATTTAAGATGGCGGTGAAATGGAGAAAATGTTGTCAAAAACAAGGTTTATCGCAATTTTCTAGAAAACGGCTTCAACAATTTTGATTAAATTCATATCTAGAATAGTCATTGATGAGCTCTATCAACTGTCACCAGTCCCATATCTGTAAAAATTCCAGGAGCTCCACCCCATCTATGCAAAGTTTGATTTTAGATTCCCAATTGTCAGGCTTCAGATACAATTTAAACATAAAATTCCAAAAGGAAAAGATTGAGCATGAAAATCTCTACAATTAATGCTCAATAACATTTTCAGACGGATATGGCGAGCGAAGCGAGCCTTACGGCTAGTTTGTTATAATCTGATAAACCATTGAATTATTCGTCTATAGTTATAATGAAGATCTTATACCCTCTTTATTTTAAGTTCTATCATCTGCCACAAGTCCCATATCTGTAAAAACTTCAGGAGCTCCACCCCATCTATGCAAAGATTGATTTTAGATTCCCAATTGTCAGGCTTCAGATACAATTTAAACAAAAAATTCCAAAAAGGAAAGGATTGAGCATGAAAATCTCTACAATTAATGCTCAGTAACATTTCCACCTAGAATAAAAAATAAGCTCGAAATTCGAGAAAATGTGATTATCCATTTGCAAACTGTTGGCAACTGTTGATTCTATTAAATGATTCACTATGAAGAGATAGCAGACTTCGTGTGCCTGCAACGGTATTGTCCTGTCACCAGCTGGCTCAGATCTCAGAAAAGTACACTTGGGATGCGCGGGAACACTAGCGTCAGTTGATCAATTCTCATAACGGCAAGGAAAGTTGTGTGAGTGCGCCGCACCAGATTTTTTATTTAAATTAGAGAAGTCTACCTATATCAACATTTTCAAAGCTAATTATAATTTTATAGTTTTAAGTGATGATTAGTGAGTGTAATTTTGTTATCAAATTTGGTTTGTGGAAAATCTGAATTCGAACTTCTCTGTTTTGAAATGTTTGGACTGAAAATTGGAACTCAAAAGTGTATGGAATCTACTTTTTGGACTACCGTATTTATAGTGTATACATCAGAATTGTGCTGTGCCTTTTGGTCCTTCCCTAATCAATTAGAAGAATTGTTTTCTGTGTATCAATAAATGAATATTATGAACCATGCTTTTATGCTTCTATGCTTTCAGACTCCGGAGCGAAGCTCGGTGCCCCAATATCTATATATTATATAAAAGCGAAATGGCACTCACTCACTGACTGACTCACTCACTCGCAGAACTAAAAAATCTACCGGACCAAAAACGTTCAAATTCGGTAGGTATGTCTGGACCCCCGACTGGATCGTCCTAACATATGATAAAAATGCTCAAATGAAAAATGCAGTGCTGTTCTGACTCTTGGACGATCCAGTCAGGGGTCCAGGGGGCGGAGCCCCCTGGCTAGACGGATATGGCGAGCGAAGCGAGCCTTACGGCTTGTTTGTTATAATCTGATAAACCATTGAATTATTCGTCTATAGTTACAATAAAGATTTTATACCCTTTTTATTTTCAAATGTACTCGTTACCATCGAATTATTTCATCCATAGTTATAAAAGTTTGTATACTTTTCTTATTTTTGAATTTCCAGTATTCGTTATCATTGCATTATCCATCTATAATTATGAAAAAGTTTGTATAGCCGTTTTGTTTTCAAATTCTCAGTCTATTCGTTACCTTGGCATTAGTCTTCTATCGTTATATTCAACTTTATATACCCATTTTTTCAATTCTTCAGTTTTTAATTATCACTCGAGATAAACCAGTATTCTCTCCTATTCAATTCTCCTCTATTCAATACTTCTGTCACACTATAAAATTGTCTGCACCTTTTTCAATTCTTCAGTTTTTAATTATCACTCGAGATGAACCAGTATTCTCTCCTATTAAATTTTCTTCTATTCAATACTTCTGTCACACTATAAAATTGTCTGCACCTACTGTTTAATGAGAATCATATTCTAACCTACGAAAAATATTATCAAAGTAACATGAATAATATGACGAGAAGAATGATGTTGGCCCGTTTCAGAGGTCAGTGGCTGGTCAATAGAACTGAGAGTGGCCAATTCAAAATACAGAGTGCGAAAATTTCTGTCCACGAATTAAAGCTGGTCTGTCATTGTGGCAGCTAATGGAATGGTGCGCCACATGGAAATTGGTCGTCGGTTGCTGATGAGGAGGAGTAGGAGGAGGAGGAGGAGGAGGAGGAGGATGAGGAGGAGGTGTTGGAGGAGGGGTTGGTGTAGTAGTGATTACATGGTTACAGTGAGGAGTTCGGAAAAAGGAGGGGAATAATCATGGTGTTGAGGAGGAGGAGGAGGAGGAGGAGTAGCAGGAGGAAGAGAGGGTGAAGGAGAAGAAAGATGAGGAGGAGGAGGAAGAGGAGGAGGAGGAGAAGGAGGAGGTGGTGTAGTTGTGGATACATGGTTACAGTGATGAGTTGGGAAAGGAGGGAAATGGTTGGTGTTGAGGAAGAGGTGGAGGAGGAGGAGTAGGAGGAGGGGGAGGAGGAGGAGGAGGAGGAGGAGGAGGAGGAGGTGGAGGAGTAGGTGGAGGAGGAGGAAGTGGAGGAGGAGGAGAAGGGTGGGAGGAAGAGGAGGAGGAGGAGGAGATGTAGTAGCGGTTACAGTGAGGAGTTAGGAGAGGAGAAATATAATCAGTGGTAGGCGGACATTTTCAAATACATGCCATGGAAATGGAATGGTTCAATTCGGAGAACGAAAATTACGAGGTGGTGATGATGATGAAGCAGTGTGGAGGGGGGATTCAGAGAGAGAAAAGGATAATGAAGAGAGAGAGTAAGAATGAGGAGTGAAACAAAAACGAGGGATGTATACAAGTTGTGAAATACTTATGGATTTCAATGAAACGGGACAAAAATTTTCAATGTTTCAATTTTCAATTTTCAAACGAAAACAAGGGATGTATTCAAGTTGTGAAATACTCATTGATTTAATGAAATGGGAAAAAAATTTCAAATGTGATACAACGTACATCAGTAAGTGATCTTCAAATAATGTAGTCTTTTAAGATTGAACAAGTCTATACTGTAATTAGTATCAATCTGTGAATAGGCATTCAATATTCTATTCATGTGAAAACTGGTTATAGCAATTGACAAGTCACTAACAAATTCGTGTGACTCAGAATAAATTATGTATTGTGACAATGAATGAGTAGATAAAAAATAAATAAATGTAATTGTAGAAGAATTGGATCAGCAGAAAGATTAAATTGAGATCGTCATGTGAAGGAAAAGGAAAAAAGATAACATGTTAGATGAGAATGGTACAATAGGAGAAAGGTGAATGTAAGAAGTAGAGTGAGAGAAGAGATAGGAGAAGAATAGAAATTGAGAATGGAAGATAAGATGAGGAGAGGGATCATATGGATATGAATAATGATGAAGACAGAAAAGGAAGGAAACAGGTAGAAAGGAGCTGAATATCTGAGGAATATTTATTTATTTATTTCATTGGCAATTACAGATCATAATTATAATAAATATAATATGATTGGGAGAAGACAACAGGCATAGCCCAAAACTGTCTTCTCCCAAATTTTTACAAATAAAAGTTTCAAAAAATAATAAGGTTAAGATTTCACTTTCACTTCAAAAAGTCCAATTTCCACTTCAAAACTAATGACTAAACTAAAAATTTAGAATTTTTATATTTGAAAACTGATGAAAAACAAAAATATTTCACTCAAATCTCTACAAATCAGAAATTTTTGAGTAATTTTGCAAAATTTTGAGCCATAAAAAAACACAACTTCACTATTAGCACAGCTGATAAGTTCATCAGCTGATATGAATAGAAAAGATTCATGTTAGAATGATGGGGAAGTGGAGGGTAATAATTATTATCAAGAAGAGAAGAATGATGAATAGTAGTTGAGGGTGATGGGTAGAGAAGGAGGATGTAGAAGAGGAAATAAGATGATGATATGTGAAGGAGAAAAGGTAATTATGATGAGTAAAAGAGAGAATAAATATGAGAAGGGCGAAAATTTTTATGAAGAATAATAGAGAAGAGACACAAATTACACGAAGATAGGAAAAAGTCTGTTCAGTGAGTATGAGGAAGAGGGAAATAATGGAAATGTAAGGAAGATGAAGATCAGTTGGGAAAAGAATAATGAAGAATAACGGACAAGGGGATTGATTGATTGATTGATTGATTGATTGAGTACTTTATTTTTGTAGATTACAATATATACTGGCTTATACACTTATATACAATAGCTTACAATACAGCAAAATTATAGATGAATTTACATAATATAGACTAAGAAAATAATAAATTATTGAACTGTATATGATATGGAAAAAAGCAATCTGTAATAACTGTAGATAATTATATTTTTATGCATCTACATAAATTGGCGGAGCTTTGGACATATCAATGTCCATTCTTCGAAGAGAATATTAAAAATATAATCCCCACTGACTCTCTATCATAGAGAGAAGTAGAGTGAGAGAAGGGATAGGAGAATTATAGAAATTGAGGACGGAGGACGGACGAGAATATGAGGAGAGGGATCATAAAGATGAAGACAGAGATGAAAAGGAGTGAAGGAGAATGAGAAACAGGTTGAAATGAACTGAATATCTGAGGAATATGAATAGAATAGATTCATGTTAGATGAATGATGGGAGAGTGAAGGGTAATAATTATCAAGAAGAGAAGAATGATGAATAGTAGATAAGGGTGATGGGCAGAAAAGGAAGATATAGAAGAGAAAATAGGATGATGATGATATGTGATTAGAAATAGGTAATTATGATGAGTAAAAGAGAGAATAAATATGAGAAGGGCGAGAATTTTCATGAAGAATAATGGAGTAGAGAGTAGAGTGGGAGAAAATCTGATCAGTGAGTATGAGGAAGAGGGAAATAATGTAAATGTAAGGAAGATGAAGATCAGTTGGGGAAAAGAATAATGAAGAATAACGGACAAGGGGAAGGGAACGAAGAAAATAGATGGGGTCAGACAAAAAAACAAAGAAAATAGAGAGGGTTCTGATAAAGTATAATGTGGAAGAAAGATACAAAAGTCAAGAGAATGAAGAAGAAAGGAGAAGAGGATAATAGAAGAGGGAAAAATCATGACGTGAGAAGAAGAGAGTTTTTGATTATTGAGAATGATAAAGATAAGAAAAAATAATGGAGAAGGAAAAAGAAGATGAAGTGCAATGGAAAGAGGATCATGGAGTGCTACGAATAAGAAAAGAAAAACGAAGAGAATAGAAAGGGTTCTGATAAAGTATAGTGTGGGAGAAAGTGATAATGATCAACAGAATGAAGAAGAAATGAGGAGAGGATTTAATGATGAGGAAAGGTCAGACATTTTCAGATGCAAAGCGAGCTCATTTGATTGTGCTCTCTCGCAGACTCGTGTAGGCTTGGTCAGTAGACAATAGCCGGCCGGTATAAGTGGTCACCCGTTTCAAATTGTCGGTGAAATGCGTTTCCACACATTTGTGATTCTCTCTTCTCTCATTTCACTTCTTGTTTTGTTCTATCTCTGTTCCACGCAACGAGGATCTGTTTTGAAGTGAAAATTGCATGTCCAGATGTCAATAGGACATGGAAAGCTGTTGAGAACTCACTTTTAGGGATGGTATAGGAGATGATAAAAAGTTTGATAATTCACTCTCATAAAGAATTCTTGTGCTGCTGCATTTCAATATGAATCGAAAAATTATACTTCTAAACATATTATTCTTGAAAGTATTACTTCTGAGTAAGGCTAGCTACACACACATCGATTCTTGATCGTACGATATTTTGCTGTCTTTATAAATTCTAATGGATTGAACAGATGATTTCAAACAGATGATGTTTGTCAAGTTCCGTTTGATCTAATAGAACTCATAAGGACGGTAAAATATCGTACGAACAAAAATCGATGTGTGTGTGCAGGACTTTAGAGTCTAGCGGGATGTAGTGATATGGAAACACAATGCAGCACAAGGAGATCGACTAAAAGATTCACATTATCATGAAAAAGTACGCTATACTCCTATATAATTCATCAACACTGTAGAGTATTCAATGTTTCAAACATCCACTTTCTGAGAATAAATATGATAGTTGATGATCTAATCTTCCAGTAAAGAATACTATAGCATTTTTTCCGTTAGGGCTACTCTTCAGTAGAAATGACAAATAAAAATCCATGTACCCTTCATTTTTTTTTAAATTATTCTTAAATTTAAAAAAAAAGGTACCTGAACTCCCATTTGTTTTTTCTATCAACGCATTAGTTATAAAAATGTTAATCTTGTAAGCAAGCACAACCATAATTTTTGATGTTATCTTTTTGTATTATCTGAATTATCCTATTATATTAAGCGAGCAATTTCTGTATTTATATATCTGGTTATTTTTCAACAAATAGTGACGAGTAGGTTTTCGATTTTGTATTAAAATTTTTTAAATAAGTGCAATACTTCTAAAGTTTTTAATTTATTGTGATACATTCTGTGATTCATTTAGAGTATAATCAACCTTCAAATTTCAAAATTTTAAATCATCATTCCTGGACCGAAAATCAAGTAACGAAGCAGTGTGTTATTTCATAACCTTATCTTTTGGACAACATTAACATTTTAAAAATTTTTGGAGAGAAATAGTACAGGCTCAGCCTAGTTTTTCCTCCAATGTCATAATTGTATTATGATTATAGTATTTCATACAATAAATGAATAAATAAATAAGTTTAAATAAAAATAAAGTTTATTTGCATATCTGGCTATTTTTATATCTGGTTATTAATGTTTAACGGATCTCAAAAACGGCTGTAACGATTTTCACGAAATTTGGAACATAGTAGGTTTATGATATAAAGATTCGATTGCACTAGATCTCATCCTTGAGAAAACTCGCTGTACTACTATTTCATAGAGCTACTAGTATAATATGGGTGAAGTCCTACGATTGGCCATTGGCTGTAGACCAATAGAGTTGGTGCGCAACTGCCATTGGCCGAGACAAGACACGACAAAGTATTTCAAATTTCGTCATTGAACAATCTTCTTTAGGTGCCGTCTCCGTTTCGAAGGTTGGCAATCATCAAGGCGATTTTTACTTTTGAGACCGCAGATCGAAATAAGTCATTATTGCTGCATCCAAACCAATCCCGAAGGTTCTTCAGCCATGAGTTTCGTCTCCTTCCTACGGATCTCTTTCCTTGGACTTTCCCCTGCATAATAACTTGTAGCAATTGATATTTTTTTCCTCTCATAACATGTCCCATGTATAGTAGTTTTCTTCTCTTAACTGTCATAATTACTTCTTTTTCCTTGCGTATGCGTCTCATCACTTCTACATTGGTCACTCTCTCCACCCAAGAAATCCGTAGTATTCTTCCATACATCCATAGCTCAAATGCCTCCAATCTCCTCACATCAATCTCCTTCAGCGTCCAGGCTTCCATGCCGTAGTACAAAACAGATAACACATAGCACATCATCATTCTTATCTTCAAATCAAGGTTTAGATCTCGGCAACAGAAAAGCTTCTTCATTCTTGTGAATGTACTTCTGGCCTGTTCGACTCTGATTCGTATTTCTTGGGTACTGTCATTGTTGGACAATAACAAACCAAATAAGAGAAAATTTATAAATAAAACAAAATAAAACTTGTAGCACCCTTTATTTATTGAAAAACTTAAAATATTTGAACAACTAGTTTCGGTTCTATAACCATCTTCAGGTTCTAAAATAAATAAAAATTTATTATTTATTTATTATAAAGGGTGCTACAAGTTTGATTTTGTTTTATTAATTTAAAAGCAGCCCATTCCAATAAGTGTTTTTTAAAGAGAAAATTTGTATCTTACAAATATCAATGAATAATATCACAAAAAAAGAATAATATACCATGGTATTGAAACTAATACACAAAATATGATACAGAAAATACAAAGAAAAAAAGAGGTATTGGAATGTAAATAGAGAAAAAGTCATGTTCACATTCAGAAGTGAAATAGAAGAAAGGTAGAAACTGAACTTCTACTCTGAAATAAGAATAAATTAGTGCTGTTGTACTGGCTAATATACAGGGTGGGTGAAAAGTCAGAGAACGGCTTAATATCTCATACACAAAGGTAATTTGATGGTGGGTGTGATTGGGGATCCTACTCAAATTGAAAATACTACTTTACTATGACTTCAAAAATCTGGTCCGCCATATTGAATCAGTCATATTGTATGCAACTCTATTTTTTTAAATGGGAAGATGGTCATGCGATACATGATTTCGATACGAAATTTCAAGAGAAAATGAATGGTGGAAACCGCACATCGTTCTATTATTGAAGGAGATATTCGTGATATTGAATTGATAAAAGAATCTCCACCAGACTGAGACGTCAAGTACCATCAATTCAAGAAAGAGCCAAAAACTTCATGAGAGACAACTTTTTAAAGAAAGACAATGAACTCAGTTGAACTACCCACTTGGCATTCAGGATTAAGAAGTACAACACTCATCCGCGACAAATTTGAGTCTAGTAAAAGAGCAAACTGTTGTCACAGAGCTCTAAATATTAGAGTGTTGTAAAAATGGCACCAACTTGAGAAGAATGAACGCTTCTCAGACTCCGAATAATGGCGCTGTTCACATTGTTGCCGGCTGACCTTTGTTGAGCTAGAGAGAAAAAGATTGAGAGAGTGAGTGAGTGAGTGATAAGAACCGCTAAATGATGAGGTTGAGACAGAACAGAAAGCTGTAGAAATGATAGAGGTAATTTTTAAAATGGGGTTGTGAGGAAGAATTGGAAAGAAAATAGAGAGAGAGAGAGTGAGTGTGTGTGTGAGAGAGTGAGAGTCAGTCAGTGGAGAGAGAGAAACTGGAGTGTGTGAGTATTGAGAACGGCGAACTGATGAATTAAGGCTGTGCAAAGGCTAAAGATAAACTTTATATTGGTGATATTCTTCAGAGTTTTCCGATTTGTATATCATCAAGCTATCAAAATGAAAAAGTTCTCTCAGGAAGACAATTTTTTTCGATCATTAATTTTTGGGATAAGAGTGCCTAAAGTTCAAATTTCTGGGACAGAACATTTAAAATTCAGTGAGAGATAGATCCATGAGATTCAGAGGATAAATTCTTCAAGGTGTAGAAGAAATTGTTTTCGATCATTAATTTTTGGGATAAGAGCGCCTAAAGTTCAAATTTTTGGGACAGGACATTTAAAATTCAGTAAGAGATGAATCCATGAGATTCAGAGGATAAATTCTTCAAGGTATTGTTGATTGAATAAATCATTTGTTGAAAATATCAATTTATGAGGTAGTTATCCAATTCACCAAAAATAACTCACCTAAAACTTATTTTTGGTAATTTTTAGTAAATTGAATAACTTTCTCAAAAATTGATATTTTTTGAAAAATTTAATTTTATTTAATCAACAATAACATGAAGAGTTTATCCTATGAATCTCATGGATTTATCTCCTACCGAATTTGAAATGTTCTGTCCCAAAAATTTAAACTTTAGGCGCTCATATCCCAAAAAGTAATGATCGAAAACGATTGTTTTCCTGAGAGAACTTTTTAATTTTGATAGCTTGATGATATACAAATCTGAAAACTTTGGAAAATATTACCAGTAGAAGGTTATTTTCAGCCTTTGCACAGCCTTAAGACAGAACAGAAAGCTGTAGAAATTATAGATGTGATGGAGAAATGGTAAGTGAGAGAGAGTGGAAGATTGAAGAAAGAGTGTTTGTATGTGAGAAAAAAAAGAGAGTGAGGTAGTTTGTTTGAGAGAGATAGAGCGACAAGGAAAGAAGAAGTGTGAGAGAGGAAGAGAGAGATATAGAACCGTGAACTGATGAACTAGAGACAGGACAGAAAGCTGTTAAATTACTAAGGGGTGGAAATGGAAAGGAAGACGAGGCACTGGAAAGGGGACAAGAGAAGAAAACAAGTGACAGTTGAGAATGGAAAAAAGTTTTGACGAAAAAAGAGAACTAGTGAATTTCAAAAACAGGTGAGAATAGCAAGAATCTCAAGAATAGTAAGAAAGAGATGGAATTATGAAATGGAAAGAGGTAGAAGAGAATGAATTGCAGAAGAATTGAATGAGTTGGAATAGAATGAAATGAGAGGGAAAAGTCTAGAAGATGTAGATGAAAAAAGAGGAGAAAAAGATTCAGATTCAGATCCAGATTCCTTTATTCATGTGTTTAACAAAAAAAATTCAACTCACGTTTCAGCGTTAAAAACAAAATATCAGTAGCAGTAAAACAACATGGTGGATCATATTAAACTAAAGAGTTCTACAATAATATTGAGCAAGAAAAATGACGAAATATGCGAAAGTATATATTGTAATGTTTTCACATGAAACGGTGAAGTTTGGACTTTAAGAAGTCCATTCTCAGAGAGGAAGAATATGAGAGGAGATGGAAAGGGAGAATAAAACTACAGGAGAAAGAGGAAGATGAGAAAAATTGATGAATTTTTAAGAAAAATAGACCAAAAGAGAAAACATGATGTTGAGAGGAAAAAGATGAAACAGAGCGAAAGAACAAAATGAAATGTGAGAACCTCAAGAGAAGCTGGGAAAACCCGAGCCTCAACACTTTACCAAATCTAGAGTCATTTGTCAAAGCGTTTTAAACGAGATCGGGAACGGAAAAGAGTTGCTTTCCTCTCCTTCTTACAACTTATTTCTCTGTCCACTCCTCTCTCTCTTTCCTTTGTCTTGTTCTTGTTCACTCAGCCATCCGAATTTTTCTCTCCTTCCACCAACTTATTTCTCTCTCTTTCCTTTGTCGTATTCTTCTTATTCACTCAGCCCTCCGAATTTTTCACTCCTTCCACCAACTTATTTCTCTCTCTTTCCTTTGTCTTGTCCGCCATATTCTCCCTAACCTCCTGATTTCTTTCTTCTTCAACCAACTAATTTCTCTCTTCACTTCCCCCTCTTTCTCTCCTTAAACTTTTTCACTCACTCTACTTATTTCCCTCTTTCTCTACTACCTTATTTCTCTCTTTTCCCTGTTCTCTCGACTCTCCCAAAAGAGAATTTTAATAAAAACAGTAAGTTTATCGCCAGGCTGCCTGCGTTTATGTCTCGTGTTCCCTGCGATAAATTGAGTAAAGCATAGAGAAAAGTACTCGTGCAATGTTTGTTAATTAAATTTTCATCCAACAACTCACATTTGAACACCTACTGACGTTTCAAAAACGTTTGTTGCCGTTGAAAAGTTGAAATTCGCCATTAATGAAGAAGACAACTGAATGAATTCGTGGGGAAAATGAGCAGAATTAATGGCCCTCTTTTACACTGGTAGAACAAAAGATGATGTGCCAGTGTTACATACTGTGTTTGAGAATCGCCATTATTTTATTACATTTATTTATTCATTATAAATCATTCGTCTAATATTCAAACTATCTATTCGTTTTATTCCATTTTATATTAATTTATAATCGAAGAAAATGGCAGATCGGATGTAAGAAACGACTAGAGCTGAAGAATAAACTCGCTTATATTTTTATTTAGGCTACTCATTCATCAATGGTTATCTCAGTATAATAAACAAATTATAATTCCTCTTCCTCTTAAATTCTCTCTTCGATAATTATTTTTTATCTCCGAGTTTTTTAAATTGATTGGATTGGCAACCTGATGGATATTATTTCATTATTGAAGGTATAAGGTTGAATCTAACGCATAGGGCCATATGAATAAAGTTGAGCATTTTCTTATACTTCTAAAATATGCAGCATTTGCTTCATTTTCGATGAATAAACGTGAGCAAAACCATTTTTGCTCATGCTCATCAAAAAAATAGTTCTTGCTCTCAATTGTATGAATAAACTAGAGCATTTGCTCAACTTTTGAAGCAAATTCTTCAAAAAAGGTGAGTCTAGTCTAGAGCGGCTTATCACCTTCTGCTCATAGTGAAATGGCTCAACTAATTGGTATGAGGAAGAGGAAACTATACCAGATACGATCACAACCAATTGTTAAGAACTATAAAACTCTTTTTAGATTCAACTATGATAATATATTTCACCATTATCCCTACAAAAGAATTAATACAAAAGAAAGCTACCTGATATGAAGATAGTCATCACAAAATAGGAAATAGGCATTTAAGATGATGAGAGTGTAGACGATTATATGTAGGCTATTGATATTATAAGAATATGCTGAAGATTATTATAGAGATGACATTTTTTCACGCTATTATTTCAAAATTCTAAACTCAACTAACCTAAAACTCTATTCATGAATATAAACCAGAGCAGACGACGCAAACACAAGCTGTGCCCCCTACTTGCATATTTAGCGCTTCCGTGAGCTATAAATAGGCTACAAAAGCCAATCAGCTGATGAAAAATCTTTAAAATACGTGAGCATTTCCTCCAGAGTTCAGGAGCATAAGGTAAGAGTATAAGGTAAAGCTTATTCATATAAAAATGAGCAAATGCTTTTGCTTCTACTTTAAGCTCATGAGCAAAACCATATGCTCCATGCTCTTGCTCATGAGCATTATTTGCTCTGGTTTTATTCATATGTTTGATTCATCGTTACAAAAAATATTTTGAAATTGTGAATAATTGTTGATCGATTATCCTGGAGTGAATTTGATACTTCATTGGAGGATCGATTCTTGAAATGAATGAGAAAGAGAGGAAAAGAGCTATCCGATTGATATCGGTTATTAAATTGGAGTTTTTTAACTTAATTGAAGAAAGATACCTCTTAATTTCAGAAATTGACATTTTTGAAGTTGATTAAATAAAGAGAGCTTTCGTGATTAATATTTTAAAAGCGAAATCGTTTTGAGTTTATGAAATTTGTCTGTAATAAGGTATGGGCCTACAAATCTATTTGATAGATTTCCAGTGTATCATAGATGAAATCATTCTATTAATGTTTAAAGGTGCGTACAGATATACGCGCCGCGAACATGAGCAGTTCACTTTTAATCAGCTGACTATATCTGTATTTTTACAGAAAAGGTGAGATACAGTTATAAAAAGCTCGACATCAGCTGATTAAAAGTGAATTGCTCATGTTCACGGCGCGTATATCTGTACGCACCTTAATATAGCATAAATTATTGCTATAATATTAATCAACCATCTATCAATGGAAGCAGTATATTAACAATCATGCTACTAGTACAGCTAACATCCTAATAGCAAAGAAAAGGATTAATAATGGAAATACTAAAATACATCTACCAATGGAGATACTGGAATGCAAAATTAGAATACCTACAGAGAATATGTTTTTGTAACAAAATTAATTGAGTTTGATTCTGGGAAAAAGAAGGAGAATAAGATTCAACTCTATGGAATAGAGAGAGCATACAGTGAGGTGCATAAAAAATTATACTCACAACGAAATTGATTCCTGATGATAAAAAAATGAACCGAAGCAAAGTACGGCATCATCACAGTTACCTAAAAAGAAATGAGGAAAAGTTTATTAGCAAAATTGAAAGGTTTCCTGGGTAATCAAAGCATCGCTATATTGGAAAACTTTCTAATGGATGCGAGGTATTCAATTACTCGCAGCCTATAACCTGAATGGACGGTCTACAGTGAAAACCTTTCTGGTTTATGAAATTCGCGAAAGAAAAATATTAATTTCCATTTTTATATTATGGAAACTGAAGTGTTTCATCAGATGATTCATCAGGAGAATACACAGTAGAGAACGAGTGGTAGTAAAATCTTGTGGATCACTAGAATCCGAGAATTGATTTGAAAATATGGTCGAGGTTATTCATTGTGGAGAAATGAGCCACAAATGATTTTACAGTGGTCACATCTGTTTCATATTATAAGGGACAGAACGAGGTTGAGTTTGAATATTCATTCATGTTCGGCGTTAATATACTGAAAAAATCAAATCAAATTGATTCTCTTCAACACTTTACAAAATTGATGTATATTGAACAGCACAACAGTAAATACAGTACTACTACAATATAACATGAAACTCATAAGCATAGGATAATAAAGACTATAGTAACAATAGCAACAATATGTTGTTTTGTACAATATACAGAATATGACAGTAATGAGAAATACCCTTACATAGGCTATTGCCTGTGAGTAGGGGTGAATCTGGATTGAAATGATTCACATGAAACTTGTATGAGAACTTAACAGGTGAGGATAGTAAAGAAATAAAGAGATTTGAAATTTAGTATATTTTATTGAACAATAGAATTTACCGGAGCTTGAGAACGTCCACTAGTTAGTAGCCTACTTGCTGCATCTAGAATAAGTTGGGTATAAAACTCTATAACCTATAAACTGAGCTAATGATATTTTCGGTTCCATCCCTACCTATTTCGTAAACATATATCATCAATATGCTTCCACATTCATCAAATTGATATGAAGTCAAGATTCCAGCCTTGAATTATCTATAATAATATAATATAAAGAGGGAAGGATTGGCTTATACAAGTACGGGATAGGAAATTCACGAATGACGCATCATCACTTCTGAACTACTGGACTTATAAAATTTCAATTGAATTCTTATTCCTCAATAATAATTTTACAGACATTTCTGCAATCACAAAATAATAGAGTTAACAAGAGTCCAAGATTTTAGAAGTATACATTACAATGTAATATTATGTGATAATAATAAACAAAGTGATAATAAAATATAATTATTATTGATCGAAAATCCTAAATAAATGCTGCAAATCACCCCGAAGACCTCTGCTACTGCACATATTGACAACAGGGCTAACAGGTAGATGGAAATTCGATGAGAATTACTATCCAAAAATTAGTTGCCAGCCCGGGAATCGAACCCGGTACTTCCCAATTGCCAGTCAGGAATGCTTGCCCTTACGCCAAACTGAAAATAAATGACATTCTCTATTTAATTCCATCTGTAAAGTGATAATAAAATTTTAGCTCTACTGGCAAAAGTAACACTTGAGCGCCAGAAGTGAGTTCAATTGAAGTAATTTTATAATATTATGTATATGTACAAGAGCAAAAGAGTGAAAGGTGAAAGGGTTAAGTTGTTATCTAACAAAATTAACAGAAATAGGATAGAATATACGAATAGAAGGAACATTGACAACTAACATATGTTGTTATTGAAATTGAAATGTTGCAATAAATTCTTAAGTTAGAGAGGATGGTTATAGGCTTATTTTAAAAATTCTTCAAGATTTCAGTAGGTCAAGTTTTCAGTTTGTCAAATTTTCAGTTTGCCAAGTTATAATTGGACCCTTGCGGAGCACAAGTTATGTGTTAGCATAAATGAAACAATATTCATTTCGATATTATAGACTACCTAGTTTATATCCCATTTATCAATAATCAATCAATTATTATCATCAACATATATTATCCTATAAATCTTGTGGTTCATTGAGTGACCAGCAATGAATAATATTATTCATGAGAGATCAATGATAATATTCGAGGTAGCTCATTCTGATCACAGATGGGAGCTGAAGGACACAAATAATGACCAAAATATCCCTGAAATCTCACTCCAATTCTCTCTTTCTCCCAAAATACCCCATGTATTTATCGATGGGACAATTATTTTCCCCACAGGCTGGATACCTCCCATGCGGTATGATTTGTCCCCAAACGGTGAGGCCTGAATTCGGACATGTCATGTGATAAATGACTGCATGTGCCTGCTGTCTCTTTCTTTCTCCTTTTTTCTCTCCATCTCCGTCTCTCGCTCACACTGGTTTTCATTCTCACTCTTTGATTCATCACTCTTATTTTTCTGGATAATTTTTTTCAACTCTTGTTTTGTCATATTTTATCATTCTCTTCTCAAGATTTTCCTCTCTCTCCCTCTCTTGTATCTTCTCTCTTGATTCTCATCTTCTCTGGCTTTTTATGAAACTCTCCTGTACTGTTTATCTTTTCCATTGGTTAAATTTTTTTCTCAACTTTTCAGGGTTACATAACAGTTTTCTCAAGTGGGATCAGTGCAGTAATTTTGTATTTCAAACACAGCATATATCTATACCTATGACCTTTCCATTAATCCTAATATTTTAATTATAGATCATAGTTATTTATTCATTTTGCCCTATCAGTTGTTCAATAGTTATTCCGTCATTGTCTTTTACAAATATATCCTTTTTCACATTTTTCTTCTCACATTTGTTATTTTTTGTCCGTCTTATTATACTATGGTACATATTCCGCTATCAATTACCCAAATATCTCACTATATACATGGACCTATATGATGTGTTTCAATACCTATACAGATCCATCAAAGTAGATATATATTTATCGTATGTATCAATGACAATTTACTATGATAAATACATCTATATGTATCATTTACACACAGCTTTGAAGGATATGTCAAAGTTCACAGAATATATTTATCATAAACACCTCTGAAACTATCCATAAGAAACACCTATTTATATATACCCACATGTTCAAAGGGTTCCCATATCCATCAATGACAATACATGTCATATAAACAAGATTTTTATATATGTAGAATCTTTGCACTCACAATATAATAGACATGTATGTGGGGTGGGTTGAGAATGCACAACATTCTTCCAAGGTTAACACTTGAATATATCTGTATATAGCTGTAGCATAAATAAGGAGAAACTAGTCGATATTTATCCACTATTAACATCAATATATCTGTATATAACTGAGACAAGTATATGAACAAAATAGTTGATATACATTGACCAATGACACCGATATATCTATTATGGCTTCGACAAGTATATGGACAAAGTAGTTGATATACATTCACTATTAACATCAATATCTATATTTATAAAAGCGAAATGGCACTCACTGGCTGACTGACTGACTGACTCACTCACTCACTCACTCGCAGAACTACCGGATCAAAAACGTTCAAATTTGGTAGGTATGTTCAGTTGGCCCTTTAGAGGCGCACTAAGAAATCTTTTGGCAATATTTTAACTCTAAGGGTGGTTATTAAGGGTTTAAAGTTCGTCTTTTAGCATGTATATTCTTCTTATTCCAATCTCTCGATTATAATTGAAAAATGTCCATACCATATGTTAATATAGAACTTTAAAGAGAGTACCTCTTCGAAACAGTTGTTAACTGGTAACTAAATTAATAATTTTGTCAGGTTGGCATTAAGTTGAGTTGACTTGGTTAGGTTGGCACCAAGTTGAAGATTGAAATGCATTCATCGCGGAGAAATTGATTGGGCACTGCTACTCCAATCAGAGCTATTCCTGGGAATATTATATTAGTAGCCGTCAGGCTCGCTTCGCTCGCCATATCCGTTTAGCCAGACGTTTAGTCTGGACCGTCCTAACATATGATAAAAATGCTCAAATGAAAAATGCAGGCGAGCGAAGCGAGCCTGCTGATCTCACTCTTGTACGATCCAGTCGGGGGTCCAGGGGGCGGAGCCCTCTGGCTAGACGGATATGGCGAGCGAAGCGAGCCTGACGGCCAGTATTTGTATTTATAACTGAGACAAGTATATGGACAAAATAGTCGATATGCATTCACTATAAACATCAATATATCTGTATATAACTGCGACAAGTATATTATGAGAAAATAAATGAAATACATTTACCAATTACACCGATATATCTGTATATAACTGTGACAAACATAAATGGACAAAATAGTCAACTATATATTCTCCACATATACGGTATGTATATAACTGAGGCAAATATATTGACAAAATAGTCAACATACATTCACCATTAACACCGTATATAACTATGGCAAATATGTGGCATATATAGGTGCAGATGTGTCAAAATTACACGTGGAAATAACCAGGCGGAAAAACGGCGACAGTGAAAGATTTATTGAGTTGAAGTCTCCCTGGGCTGTGTGTCCCCTGAACATTCTATGATGAATTGCGTTCGATTTTTTCGTTGTGTTTTGAGTAGCTCTGTGCGCCACAAATCTTCTTCCAAATCATTGTTTTTTCAGGCGTTATGGAATTTTCATTCCATCAATAATACAGAGTGTTTCGGAGGAGCTTCACAAGTTTGAAAAGTGATATGAATTCATGTGACAAATAATAGACTATAAAAGCTGATTTGAAATTTTTGAGAATATTTTTTGAAATGACTGTATGCCTACTAGGCTAAAACCACATCGTCTTGCGCCATTTGCGTGAATCAAATTTGCTACAAAATAAATCTGATTGATACTTTATCCCGCAATTCAATTAACCTTCCGGCAGTCGCACACTGTTGTAAAAAGTACAACAGTGTCAGTTTTTTTGCTGCACAAAACTATTGAATGGGGTTGTGTCAGTGAATGAGTCACCTAAGCATTCAAAATCTTTCCCCCATCACTCCACTGAGTTGCAGTATCAACCGAGCAATGGTTCAGTCTTTAGGTGCCATTTAGTCGCACTGCGCATAAGATAGGGAAATGCTGTCTACGGGGACTGTAAACGAACCAATAACAGAGAATTGATGGCTTTGCTTGATGTACATTGCTGGGCTATGGAATGGTAATCATCCAAATGTTCATAGGCGTAAAATTAATAATCCATGAAGATGAAAGAAGTAATTATAAAATTAATTAATATGTTTTGACAGCAAACAGAGTGCATAACACTTGTAAAATTGGATGTTGTACAAAATACAACACGCGACTGCTCGTGTTATTGAGTAGGGCGCGACTACCGGAAGGTTAAATTCAAGCGAAAATTCAAGTTTGAAAGGTTTTTGAAGATCAATAAGTATCGAAATATTAATTATGATTGGGCTTCTACAAGGCTTTGACCAGATTAAAAAATTATCCATAACATTAATATCAAAACTCACACAAAAAACTAATAACCTTTGATAAAAACTACTTCAAGTTTTGTCAACTATAACGTTGAGTTCTATTTATCAACAGTGACTCACATAATAAGTTTTAAAGAAATATTTCAATATTATATAAAATTATTGATACACTATTCATTGTCTATCAAGCCTCCTTTAGGAAATATATATTCCATTATAATCACATAATGGAATTTGGTTGAATTATGAATATTAGGTTGAAAATGTATTTTCATATAAGTCCAAGCCGCGTTTAGGCCCGCCGCAAAGTAGACCCACGCTAATCCATGAAAAGCAACCCACGCCGTGGGATGTTTTGTAAACCATTGCTATAGAATTATTCATAATCAATCAGCTGACAAGTGGATTATTCATTGCATGTATTATTATCATTACACGGAGTGATCCGTGGTCTAGTGAATAGAGTGCTTGCGTAGCAGCACAGAGATCCCGGGTTCAATCCCTCTCATAACCAAAAGTTTTTTAACCAGATCACTCCCGTGTTATCGGATGGGCACGTTATATTGTCGGTCCCGGCTGAAGTATGACAGTCGTAAGGCCCATTGACGGCTTAAATTATATATTCAGGCGGTGGGACCTTCACGCAAGGGACTCTCCACCAACAAAAGCCATACGAATTTACTTTTTTTTATCATTACACAGATGTCTGGAGAAGCCTAGCAATGGTTTACAAAACATCCAAAAGGCGTGGGTTGCTTTTCGTGGATTAGCGCTGTTTTTTTTTTGCGGCGGACCTAACACCAGAGTTGACAATTGAGTAGTTTTAGAAAAATTGCGGCTTTTTGTTGTCAATCTCTTGAAAAGCATAGAAGATTCATTTTGTTGTGAACTTGTGGAAATTCATGTTCCCAACAAAATCTTTGTTTCCCTCTCAGTGTGTGGAACACTAAGATTGTTGCCAATAAAATATTCCCTCTCTACAAATCTACGCTCCTCCTGCTTACAATATTTCTCTCCACTCTATTTGTTCATACATTCTAGTTTAATCTACTCAATAATTGTAACTACTGCCTTCCTCGCCATCTCTCCTCTTCCAATATTTATCCCCACCTTTCTCTCTCACACACTCTCTTTTCCTCTTCCATTGTTCACCCACACCACCATACATTCTCTCTCACTCACTCATTATACCCTTTTCTTCTTCTATCTTCCTCTTGTTCTTCTGCTCACAATATCTCTTCCCACTTTATTCCTCTCTATTCGTTCATACATTCTCGTTTAATCTACTCAATAATTTTAACTACTGCCCTCCTCGCCACCACTCCTTTTCCAATATTTATTACCACTCATCCTCTCTCACTCTCTCTAATTGTCGTCTCCCTCCGACCTCTCACTCACTCATCAAATGGAAACAACTCGTTCCGATTTGCTGCGATGGGGTGACACGAATTTGAAATACGACCATTCAGATTGATGGCTGGCTCTGTCCGTTTTACGATTTCACTACGTGACGTGAATTGAGCACAATTTCTCTCTCTCTCTCTCTCTATCTCTCTCTCTTTTTCACGCATGTGTGTGTGTGTGAGTTTGGGTGTGAGCGTATTTGTCAATAACTGAAAAGTTATTTCTATTGGTTACTTTGAAAAGTTATTCAAATAGTTACTTTTCAATACTTTAAAAGTTAATAACCGATACAAAAGATTCAACAAGTCATAAAATATCTGTTGATAGTATGTTGTGCCAAAATTTACTAGTAGTTCTGTGAACAGTAGGTCTCACGCAGTTTTCTTATCCACAAGTATCTGATGTCAACTGTTCTAGTTGATTCAGTTGAATCACAATTCACAGTTGAATCATAATTTACTCTTAAAAACTGTTATCTGTTTTCTTCAAGATAAAAAACTCACCTATGTTAATAAACCCAGTTCACGTTTGAATTAATTGTATCCCATATTTCATGATAATTTATCCAGTTCCGTGATAATCTTCCTATCTGATAAAAATATTTCTCAACTATTTTAAAATAATTTTTTTTCAATTAAGAATAAATATTATAATTCCTTCAGCATTATTGAGTTCATTTATTAATTTCTTATTCATTTTCAATCACCTATTAGATTCGTTTTTCAAATTTGAGAATATTGATACTGATGGGCACGCATAAAAAAATATTGAAACCCTACCTTATAGAAATAGACGACACGGCCAGACATCTGTGTAATGCATGCAATGAATAATCCACTTCTCAGCTGATTGATTATGTATAATTCTATAGTCTGATTGATCCTATCTTCAAAGTAGATGATATATATATAGTGATATCAGAGTATGAAGGAATTCCTTTTCTTTTCATATTATCCTTAAAATGCAAAATTTCAATAAAACCTTGTGTAAGTTATACATCGTCGCGCAGTTGAAAAAGGAATATTCCTGCCAAATCACATCGAATTCTATCAACGCTTTGGCCGTAATCGCGTTACATACAGACAGACAAAAGCAAAAATCCCAGTTGAAACATAGACCTCACTACGTTCGGTCAATAAATGAGCAATGTCATTGCCTTGAAGGAATTTTAGCAGAGCTGTCAATGTAGAGGATATTGCTGGATTCTCACATAATATCAGTACTAGTTAGAGTGACTACTATTCCATTGATATTTCACAGTGGTGATATTTTTGTGAATTTCACTCATTTTTCAAAGTCCCAAAACTCTTCATATCTTTCCTACACTTGAAAACATGTATTCCATCGTTGAATAGAGAAAAATATATTCTCCGAATGTGAGACTACATCTTCCCCGACATAACGAAAAATTGAATTGTCAATAGATGGAAATTACTGAGAAATTGCATTTATCGAAATACTAATTCGAATTTTCGTTTAATAATACAGTAATTAAAATGAATTAATTGCTATAGTGAGGTCCACGTTATAATGACAGTATTTGATTAACTTTGGTGTTGCTACCCTCGTCTATCATTCGTCTATGCAGGTAGTACTATCCTTTTCTGGTTCCACAACTATGCCAATTATGTTTTTGACTATTTAGATATATAATTAATTGAGGCAGAGAAACGGCAACGTTATTCTCCTATCTTTATTCACTGTCATTATGAAGTGGACCTCACTATAAAACCCAGTTAACCTAGTTTGAAAGTACATTTCAATCCTTTAATTCCACAATCACAATCAAGTAAATAAATGGGAGAGGATCAACAAGATAAACCCAAAACTGTATGGAAATGAAAAAAAATGGAAATGAAAAAATTCTTTATTAGGCGGAGTTAGGACTTTTAAGTCCTCTCTACCACTCAACCTGTATCTGTATCTGTAACTGTGTCTTCTCTCCCTAATTTTGACTGAAAATAGTCCAATATTGATAGACTTTCTCCTGGTTACACAAAAGTATTAAAGATAGAATGTACATTCTTCACTTTCTGTTTCTAAAACGAAGTTTTCCTTTGTGTTACACTTGCCTTATAAATTGGACTAGATGTTTCAGACACAAATCATAATATATGATTTTAATTAATTATGATTATCGATTGAATGTGGTTCGAGGTGTTTAAGACACTCATTGCACTCTTGGCAAATTATTTATTTATTTATTCATTAATTTTATTGTATAAAACACTATAATCATAATACAATTATGATATTGGAGGGAAAACTAGGCTGAGCTTGTACTATAAAATAATTAAATTCAATTGATTATTTTTTACAATAATAAACCGTTAATATCACATCAAATAGACCAATATCAGCTCTTTCCTATAGAAGACAGTGTCAAGGCAGAGAATCGACCACGTTGTTCTCCCATATTCTTCCACTACCATTATAACGTGGATCTCACTTTAGTGAATGTAGGAAGAACAAGAGGTAGTGAGAAACAGGGAAAGAAGGGAGAATAAATGGATTATTGGTATAGAATAGTTGAAGACTTCTAGCCATTTTTATTAGAGTTGTTGGCAACTTCTCCTTGTTGAGAATGTCTCCCCCTTCACCACTCACAAAACTGTCTCCCTTACTTACTTTAGATCATTCTACCCTCCAAAAAAGGTCTCTTTCAAAAATTTCCCCCTACCCACCAAAAAAATGTCTCCTTCAAAAAACTTTGCCTCTACCATCCAAAAAATGTCTCCTTTAAAAAACTTCCTCTCTCTTCTTCAAATGAAATTGTAGGAGGAGGAGGAGGAGGAGGAGGAGGAGGAGGAGGTGGAGGAGGAGGAGGAGGAGGAGGAGGCGGTGAATGTGGAGGTGGAGGAGGGGTCAGAAAAATAAGAAGGAGGAGATGTTGGAGAAGAAGAAGGAGAAAGAGAAGGAGGAGGAGGTGGAGAAGAAGAAGGAGAAGGAGGAGGAGGAGGAGAAGGAGAAGAAGGAGGAGGAGGAGGTGGTGAATGTGGAGGTGGAGGAGGGGTGAGAAAAATGAGAAGGAGGGTATGGTGGGGAAGAAGAAGGAGAAAGAGGAGGAGGAGGAGGCTGAGGAGAAGGAGGAGAAGGAGGATGAAGAGGAGAAGGAGGAGGAGAAGGAGGAGGAGGAGGTGGCGGTGAATGTGGTGGTGGAGGATGGGTGAGAAAAATAAAAAGGAGGAGATGGTTGTGAAGAAGAAGAAGAAAGAGAAGGAGAAGGAGGAGGAGAAGAATGATGAGGAAGAGGAGGAAGAGGAGGAGGAGGAGAGAAGGAGAAGGAGAAGGAGGAGGAGGAGGTGGAGAAGGAGGGGGAGGAGGATGTGTAGGAAGACTGCTTCTCGCTCAAAACCTCAACTCACGTATTGGACGTGACAAGATTTCTGTCGGCACTGACATGGGACAAGTTTGGTTTTGTAATTTTCTAAATCCGGGGGTTTCTTTGCTTCCCCCCATCGCTGAATCAGTGGCAGGGGGGTGAAACAAACCCGTCGACTAAATTCTTTTGATGCACGGATCAGTAGTTTCTTTTCAACTATTCTTTGTAGTCTAGAAGAGGAGGGAAGAGTTTCATAGAACTTTGGAGAGAATATTGTTAATGATGGGAACTTGTATCTTGAAATTATTGAGAATGGTTGTGTAATTCAATATCCAATAGTCTTTGTATTTTGGAACTATTTCCAAGAGTTGCTGAAAATTACAATTTGAGAATATCGGTTATTCAAACCAAACCAATGGCATTCAAAGAGAAATATCCAATCAAGAATTGAATTAAATTAAATAAATTGAATTAATAAGATAGCAAAGATATTGTAAAATTTGACTATTTTATTTATAAAAAACTTTAAAACAGTACCATGCGTTGGTAAACGTGAAACCATGGTACTGTTTTAAATATTTATATGATAAATAAAAAATAAGAAAACAAAGATATTGTAAAATTTCACTATAATATTTATCAAAGACTTCAAAACAGTATCATGTGTTGGTTAACGTGAAACCATGGTACTGTTCCAAAGTATTTGATGAATATTATAGTGAAATTTGACAATATTTTTGTTTTTCTTATTATGGAGAGATTTCACAACATCACCAACAATTCTTCTAATTTTATTAAAAATAGAATTGACCGGAAAAGTAAAACACAAAGTTAAAAATGTCAACTATGTTGGTAATGACGTAACATGGTACGATACAGATATTGTGTACAATAAAATACAGATACATGTTGGAGATTTCAAAATCAGTGCTAAGGTTCATGAGCAACATCTCCATCCTTTGTGACTCAGCGTAGTCAGGTCCACGTTATAATGGCAGTATTTGATTAACATTGGTGTCGCTATCTTTGTCTATCAATCGGAAAGGCACATCCTCTTCCACCTCCGCAACGTTGCCAGATCGTTTTCCGCCAATTGATAAGTTATGAAAATTTATTATCAAATCTTCAATACTAGTAGTTCTGTGAACAGTAGACCTCACGCAGTATTCTCATTCATAAGTACCAGATGTCAACTGATTTAAATGTTAACAAGCTCAGTTCACGTTTGAATTTGTATTCCATATGTTATAATTCATCCACTTCTGTGATGATCTCTCTATCTGATGAAAATTAATTCTTTAGAATCAAGAATATTAAAATTTCTCCAGCATTATTTAGTTCATTTGTTTATTTTTATTCACCTATTGAATTAGTTTTTTTCGAATGTGAGAATATTGATATTGATGGGCACGCATAATAATACCATGACTGCAAAACAAAGAAAATATTGAAACCAAAGACCTTGAAGCTGCGATTAGACCAATTTAAAAAAAAAATGTTAATAGCTCAATCCTTTTAGATTATATTAGATTCAACATAACTTTTCATACACAAGATGAACTTACATGTGTTTGTCAACTTCCGTTCAATCTAATAACCATTTTGTAAATAACTTTGGTGTAAACCCAGCTTAAAGATGCATACCCCTTTAATATCTTTGATTGAAACTATAGACCTTATACAAATGTAGTAATAGACTGGCTTCTCCACACATCTGTGTAATCACGTGTCAGCTGATTTATGATGAATAATTCTATAGTCTGATTTTTACTCTAATATTGGCGTATGAAGGAGGCTCCTCTTTCCTTTTATATTATCCTTGAATTGCAAAATTTTCAAAAACCTTGTATATACGTCGACGCGCAATTTAAAGAGGAACATACCTGTGAAATTTCATGAAAAATCTATTACTGCGTTTCGCCGTAAATGCGCAACATATAAACATTTAAACATTAAGAGAAATGCGAAACCGTCGACTTGAATCTTGGACCTCACTTCGTTCGGCCAATAATACTGTTTATATTCTCCTGGCGAATAAAATATAATTGATAATCTTAAACAAGAATTAACAGTTGATATTCCAGATGTATCAGTATCAGCAATCTTCTAGGTTAGGCAGTGACAAGCCAGAGAATCAGAAACGCAGTTTCCCAATCTTTCTTCACTGCCACTATAACGTGGACCCCATCATTTTACAGTGTGACCTACAGTGAACCCTGGAATATTTGAACTCGTAGGAGGGAGAATTATCGTGAATGTGAAGGAAAAAGTCGTGGAACGGAGAGAAATTTAATCTAAAACCTTTGCAAGCAGTTCATCATCTCAGGGCCAAAAAGTCCCCGAGTCCTTTCCTGCTTGGAAATTCTCCAAAATTTCTCCATCATTCTTGCTTGCTTTCTGCTACACATCACTTTCGCGCACCCACATTCTCTCTCTATTCTTTCGTCCTTCTGAATTTGTTTGTCTTCTTCCACAAACTTTTATCCTCTTTCTAGAATTTCTACTTTCTTCATATCTGTTATCATTCTTTGAAATGTTACAGTACTTCTCCTACATTCTACGTATTTGTTTGTTCTCTTCCATAAACT
Source organism: Nilaparvata lugens (assembly GCF_014356525.2). Lineage (NCBI taxonomy): Eukaryota > Metazoa > Arthropoda > Insecta > Hemiptera > Delphacidae > Nilaparvata > Nilaparvata lugens. The sequence continues at coordinate 23,600,878 of NC_052516.1, forward strand.
TTCATCCTGTTTCTAGAATTTCTACTTCATTCATATCTGTTATCATTCTTTGAAATGTTTCAGTACTTCTGATATTCTCCCAGATCATTCTAATCCTTGATATTCATTCTTCTTCCAATAATTTTACGTTTTGTTACTTTCCTTGCCCTATTACCATAGGTAAGGAAAGTATTGCTTTTCGAAAAAAATTGAGGTACCCCAATTTCTAAATTTCTATAGGTTTCAAGGTCCCCTGAGTCTAAAAGAAGTATTTCTAGTATGGTTTTGGGAGTTATTCTTTCATGCTGGTACACGTAATGTCATGACTTTGAAGTTGGGAGTATTGACTTACGGGAGGATGATTCAGAGACTCATTGAGACAAATAAATCTTCATAACCACACAGAGAGACTCATGGATTCACTAGTCTCTTTGACGGAATTATTTGCAAATTAACATCCTTGAGAAGTTGTTTCAAGTCATGATAGTATCCTATTATATTAAGCGAGTAATTTCTGTATATCTGTTTATATTTTTACTTTCCTTGCCGTATTACCATAGGTAAGAAAAGTATTGCTTCCCAAGTGGTTTTTTGGTATTGGTCTGTATGTGTGTGTGTGTGTGTGTGTGTATGTGCGTCTGTGTACACGATATCTCATCTCCCAGTTGACAGAATGACTTGAAATTTGGAACGTAAGGTCCTTACACTATAAGGATCCGATACGAACAATTTCGATCAAATGCAATTCAAGATAACAGCTAAAATGGCGAAAATGTTGTCAAAAACAGGGTTTTTCGCGATTTTCTCGAAAACGGCTTCAACGACTTCGATCAAACTACTCAAAATAGTCATTGATAAGCTCTATCACTGCCACAAGTCTCATATCTGTAAAAATGTTAGAAGCTCCGCCCCATCTATGCAAAGTTTGATTTTAGTTTCCCAATTATCAGGCTTCAGCTACAATTTAAACATAAAATTTCAAGTGGGTAGGATTGAGCATGAAAATCTCTACAATTGAGTAATAAGTAACATCATTAACAAAGTGTTAAGTAGCATTTCCACCTAAAATTTTAAATAAGCTCGAAATTCCTCCCTGAAGAGGAAGTTCCCACTGATCCACACGTTTCATCTCTTGCCATTCCTTTATATTCCTTTTCCAGATATTTATAATATCTCATCAAGGCTCTTCGATTCACGAATTTGCTTCTCTTCTTTTTCATCCTTCTGTAATGCTATCTTGACGTATACTTTATTCCTTCTCTTTCTCCTTTACCAACATATTATCTTTCTTCCTTTTCCTGTTCAATTCCAACTTCTTAAGGATCTCTTGTATTTCCTCTATCCTGACTTCTTCCTTCTTCATTTCTCTTGACTTTTGATTTCACCTCTTCTCGCTTCTCTCTTCTCACCTGCTCAACCATCTTACCAATATGACTCTCCTCTTCATATTGTATATTGTAACATACAGAAAAGAAGAACTCTAATCTAATCTAATCCAATCTCTTCTTCCTCTCCTTTCTATTAACTCTCTCGTATTCCATTCTTCTCACTTATGTTGACCTAACCATCTATCAAACTCTCTCCTTCAACCTCTTTTTCTCTTTCTTGCTCTAGACTTGCACATATTCCTTCCTTGTCAGTGTTATGTTGGAAAGCAGATCTGTGACCCCCTGACTTGTTTGGCCTTCACCGCGCGCAGATAAACTTTTCGGCGGGCTCGGCTCAGTTTTGTTGGGACAATAAATAATGAAAAATGTGGAATATCTGGCTGGCTGCTTGTATCACGATGTGGTAAGGCATGGCGAGGCGTGGCATGGCGAGGCAAGGCGAGGCAAAGCGTGGCAGGGCGAGGCGAGGCAAGGCGAGGCAAGGCGAGGCAAAGCGAGGCATGGCGAGGCATGGCGAGGCAAGGCGAGGCAGCGCCAAATGATCCGTGGAATATTCGCCACCAACTATATTGAAAGGTGCAATTTCTCATTTAAAATATTGCTCGAGGAGAAAAAGAGGAAAAAAGGAGAACAAGAAGAAAATTAATGGGAAAGGATAGAGAAGAAAAAGAGGAAGAAGAAGAGGAAGAAGAAGAAGAAGAAGAAGTAGTGAAAAAGGAGAAGAACAAGGTTAAGAGTTGGTAGAAGAATATTTACAAGATCACATAGAAGAAGGAAAATGGAATTGAATCAATGGAACGATTGAAACAGAAGAAGAAAGAAATAATGCAGAAAATATTATCTAGGCTAGAGAAAACATTGGAAGGGATGAAATAATGCGAAAGGAATAATGACGGAATGGAGGATGAGTGATGATTGAGGGAAGAAGAATAGAGGAAGAATAAGAAAAAAATGAAAGGGAGAAGACTTGAGAGAGAAGAACTGGAGAAAGATAAGAAGGGGAAAAGAAAATATGGAATCGAAGAAGAAAGTCTGAAGTGGAAGAAGTTAAACTAGTCTTCAGAATTAGATTAAATGGAAATTGAAGTAATGGATAAAGTGAGGATGGAAAGGATTCAAGGTATCAGGATGTGATAGAGGATGATAAGAGAAGAAAAATCATAACGAAGTGGATGAAAAAGTGAAATATTATTGAAAAGTGCAAGAAGAAAAGGAGAGGAAGGATTAGAACAAGGGACTAAGAAGGATGAGAAGTGGAAGAAGAAAAAGAAGAAGAAGAAGAAGAAGAAAATGACGATTAAGAAGAAGAAGGAAAAGTAATTGTGAAGAGACAATAGGATCTAGGGGGCGGGTCTCTCTCATCAGAGTTTGGCACCCAACCAAGTGAAGAAGAAGGAAAAGTAGAAAAAGAGTTTTCTTGAGTATTTTTTTGTTGACCCTTCGAATCATCTCATCGTAGCTTATCCTTATCCTGCAGGACACTCCAGTCCAGAATTTGAATGAAATTCTTCTTATAGTGCGACCATATGGTGACGCTACAATATTATTTAGGTTCCCCATTTTCTAAAATAATGACAGCCAGTGTGACCTTGATATTGGGTTGATTTTCATGTCGTCCGCTGCAAAACTTGAGTAACTATTTCTATATTAGCAGGTCTTGAAAATAATATTCCTATTATCCTATCCTATTATATTATACGAGCAATTTCTGTTTGTCTGTTTATATTTTCTAAATTTCTATACGTTTGAAGGTCCCCTGAGTCCAAAAAACTGGTTTTGGGGTATTGGTCTGTATGTGTGTGTATGTGTGTGTGTGTGTGTGCGTGTGTGTGTGTGTGTGTGTGTGTGTGTGTGTGTGTGGTGTGTGTATGAGTGTATGTGCGTCTGTGTACACGATATCTCATCTCCCAATTAACGGAATGACTTGAAATTTGGAACTTAAGGTCCTTTCACTATAAGGATCCGACACGGACAATTTCGATCAAATGCAATTCAAGATGGCGGCTAAAATGGCGAAAATGTTGTCAAAAACAGGGTTTTTCGTGATTTTCTCGGAAACGGCTCCAACGATTTTGATCAAATTCATACCTAAAATAGTCATCGATAAGCTCTATCAACTGCCACAAGTCCCATATCTGTAAAGATTTCAGGAGCTCCGCCCCATCAATGCAGATAGAATCCCAATTATCAGGCTTCAGATACAATTGAAACAAAAAAAATCAAATGGAGTAGATTGAGCATGAAAATCTCTACAATTGATGTTCAGTAACATTTTCACCTAAAATTGAAAATAAGCTTTAAATTCGAGAAAATGTGATTATTCAATTGCAAATTATTGTTGATTCTATTAAATCATTCACTATGAAGAGATAGCAGACCTCATGTGTGTCTCCAGCGTTATTACCCTGTCACCAGCTGTCTCCAACAATAATTTCCAATCACTGAATAGTAGACTTGAGATGCGCGGGAACACTAGCGTCAGGTGATCAATTTTCATAACGGCAAGGTAAGTTGTGTGAGTGCGCCACACCAGATGTTTATATAAATGGTAATTTATGTTCAACGGATCTCGAAAACGGCTCTAACGATTTTCACGAAATTTGGAACATGAGTACTCATGAGGACTCATGCAAAACTTGAGTAACTACTTCTATAATAGCAGGTCTTGGAATTATATTCCTATTATCTTATCCTACTATATTAAGCGAGCAATTTCTGTATATCTGTTTATATTTTTATATATGGTTATTTATATTCAACGGATCTCGAAAACGGCCTTAACGAATTTCACGAAATTTTGAGCATAGTTGATCTATGATAAAAAAATTTTATTGCACTATGTTTCAACCTTGAGAAAACTCGCTGAACGACTTTGAAAGGATAATCCATCTTTGGCTGAAACAGCTGGGACTTTCGTTGTCTGTGGATAGTAAAAAGTGAGTGAGTGATTCTGTGGAAAATCAAAATATGTATCGCATCCCCGAAATTCATAAGCTTAACAATATAAATACGATCATTTTAGAGAATTGTGTTCTGTTTATCAATAAATGAAAATAACGATCGAAGCTCGGTGCCCCGATATTGAAAATTAGTAGCGAATACTCAATGATTTTAAACTACTTCCAAAATTTCCACCAGCATCTATACCTTCTCAGACTCATCAGCCAAGAATATTGATTGTTGGAGAGATTATTCTAACGATAGATGACATCATTAATCTTGATTTCCGAATTATGTTCAATAAAATCATAAAAACTTTCCAAGTATTCATGAAAATAGTTTGGAGTCTACAATTCTAGACTGCTTCCACAAATCTTTAGCTTCCAATACTCATCAGCTAATTGACCGAGCGAAGTGAGGTCTAAGATTCAAGTCGACGGTTTTGCATTTCTCTTTATGTTTATATGTTAAAATGTTTATATTAATGTTTCTATGTTGCACATTTACAGCGAAACGCAGCAATAGATTTCCATGAAATTTGACAGGTATGTTCCTTTTTGATTTTCGCGTCGACGTATACATACGGTTTTTCGAAATTTTGCATTTTAAGGATAATACAAGAGGAAAAGGAGTCTCCTATGAACGCTAATATTACCGTAAAAATCAGAATTCATCATAAATCAGCTTTCCAGTGGACTATAATACTTCTTATTCTTCATGTGCCGTCTCAATGGCGGAGGTTGGCTATCATGATGACAATTTTCACCCTGCTTACAGCTGACTTGAAAAGTTCATTTGAGGTGCACTTGAACCAATCCCTTAAATTGCGCAATCCTTCTTCGCCACACTGACCTCCTACCTGTTATTTTTCCTTGCATAATGAGGTGCAATATTCCATACTTGTGTCCTCTCGTTATGTGACCCAGGTACCTTAATTTGCGCTCCTTGATTTCACCAATGAGTTGCAGTTTCTTACCCATTCTCCTCAGAACCTCTTCAATAATACTACCCGTTCAAAAACATCTTGAGATTTTTTCTCCATCAACGTTAGAAGACAGTGACCCGTTCAAAAACATCGAAAATCTTGAAAAAATGTATCTTTCCATCAACGTTGTAGGCAGTTGCAGCCAGACCTGATAACAGCGCTCACACTTACATTCCGGGATGACACGTCACGGTACGATAGGATGGAAAACTCTATGTTTATTTAGGATTTTTTCAAGACATTATAAATTTGAGAATTATTTATTAATTCTTGATAAAACATAACAACAGGTCAATGTAACTTACTGAGCGCGAGGTCTACTGTTCACAGAACTACTAGTATAACGAACATTATTGAGTAAATTTGAAAATAAAGTATAAAAGTAAAGTCTAAATTAGCATAACGCTCCACAAGTTCGAATAGACTTGACTTCTGAAAAGATTCTCGAGATGAATTTCTGACATTGTAATCAGTGCTCTCACTCGTGTCGGGAGAGTTTTGGAAGCGAAAAAGTTGAGTCTGACCCGGATTTGGATTTTAAGCACAATAAGTGGTCGGCCGCAATAATTTTAAATAACACAACGCAGCGCGTGACCTACTAATGTACTGAAAAAGTCACGGTACGATAGGACAGAAAGCTCTATGTTTATTCAGGATTTTTTCTAGATATTTTAAATTGATAAATTATTTATTAATTTTTGAGAAAACATAACGACAGGTCAATGAAATCATAGAGAAAATATAGCGTAAGTAGATATCCCATGGTATAGGGAATTTATGTCGCAACTTTTACTGTTATCTCAAGCCGATTACTGTCGATTATTGTCAATTTTTACTGTTTTGTTGGGGTGATAGTGTATGAACGGCACAATTTGAGAGACTACCAGCGTCACACAGCTGCATAGGAAAGAACTACGTGAACTATCGGCTTGGGATAACAGTAAAAGTTGCGACATAAACGCACTATACCATGGGATATCTACTTATGCTATTGTTTCTCTATGATGAAACTTACTGAGCGCGAGGTCTACTGTTCTCAGAACTACAAGTATTGATTATTGGAGAGATTATTCAATTAAAAAATGTTAGAATAAATATTGAATCATTGATTATGATCAATAACGTTATGAAAATTTGCAAATTATTCAAGAAAATTCGCTGCGAATCCATAATATTCCAGAGCGTTCTCCACATTTCTCCAGCTTCTGAGACTCATCAAGCATTCTCTTTGTTCCAGTCAATCGCTGCCTCTCGAATCAATCCCGAACTACGCCAGCTCTCAAAACTATTCCTCAACTCCCAACTCCAATAGAGCGGTTCCAAGTAGTTACTTGGCTTCAAGTAGTTCCTCATCGTAGCAAGTTTATAGTAACGATTACCCCCCGTTTATGGGGGGACGTGTCCATCGAGATGCAAGTACGTGCTTTGGCTTGTGCTTCACGAATTACTCGGCACCCAACTTCGGCTCAATGAAGTCCGAAAATTAAGTTCAAAGTCCTGTCACGAGTTTACGTCGGTCGAGTTGCAGACGGCGGTCAACTTGCAGACGGCAACTGTTTACGGCGGTCAATTTTGAGCAGGCAACTGTATCGTCTGCAATCAATCATGTTTGTTCGCATGAATTTCGTTAGCTTCAGTCAATATAATCGTATAAATGTTGGAAATTATCTATACAAATTGTTCTGAAAAAAGGTGCCCATAAGCCAAGGGGTGATTCCACACATCAAAAGATGAAAAAAAGTTTTCGCCACACTTGGATGTAATGAGCTGGTTTTCATGAGTCATATGGAGGCCGAAAATGTTTGTTTTTTGACCAGGCCGGTAAAATTTTTACGGCCCAAGGGCTGCAAAATAACCTTGAAGTCAGCTGATTCTGATTTGAAGTGAACGTGTTTACAAAATAGTTTATGAAACGAAATCAGTTTATATGCTTCTAGAATTGAATAAGTATTCTGCAATAAGATACTATCATTTTATTTGGATGAATGGAATATAAATAAGATTTATTATAAACTATTCAAATTCGATTTTCAGAGTAGGTTAGAACCTCTAACCTCAACTTTCGCAGTCGACGATGACAAGCATTGTTGACATTCAGATTGTCCAAGTTAGTCTGCTAAAACAGCTGATCAAAAAACATTTCATTATTTGTGTTTATTATTCAAAATCAAAACATTCATACTAATATCATCTGTTTGCCATTTGAAAGAATAAAATAGTATATTTCGCACCTAGGGCCTAAAATGAGACTTTTCCGGCTCGAAATCGGTTTTCAAGTCCGAGGCCGTAGGCCGAGGACTAGAAAAGATTGAGAGCCGGAGAGACATTTTTGCCCATGGTGCGAACGCTATATTTTTCGCCACACAGAATAATATATAATATATATATGAGAATAATTGTTCATTAAGAACTTCCGAGAGCAACAGTGGAAGGTCATAGCTCTAGCAAATTTGAGGTAATCTGAATATCAGCAAATTTTTTATTTTTCATTCTGATTTGTCTAAATAACCTAAAAGATTATGTTCAATTATGTGGGAGGTTGAGTTCATACTTTTTATTCTTCCAAATGACAATAAGATGATATTATTATAAATGTTTTGATTCTTGAATAATAAACACAAATAATGAAAAGTTCTTTGATCAGCTGTGTCTTAGCACACTTGAAATTGGCCAATCTGAATGTCAACATCATCAATGCTTGTTGTCGTTGACTTCGGAAGTTTAGGTTAGAAGTTTTATCCTACTCTGAATATCGAATTTGAATAGTTTATAATATATATCTTATCCCTATTTTATTCATCCAAATAAAATGATAGTATCTTATTGCAGAATACTTATTCAATTCTAGAAGCATAAACTGATTCCGTTTCATAAACCATTTTGTAAACACGTTCACATCAAATCAGAATCAGCTGACTTCAAGGTTATTTACAGCCCTAGGGCCGTGACACTTTTACCGGCCTGGTCAGAAAACAATCATTTTCGGCCTCCATATGACGCACGAAAACCAGCTCATTACATCCAAGTGGGGCGAAAAAGTATAAACTCAACCTCCCATTTGAACATAGAATCATAAAATTAAAACATTAAAACATAATTGAACATAATCTTTTAGGTTATTTAGACAATTTGAAATCCACCCAAACTGGGATCCTCATTGTGTCGTGGTCGACGACGGCATTTACGCACAAATGAAAACTTATTTTTTGTGTGGCGAAAAATAGCGTTCGCACCACGGGCAAAAATGTATTTCCGGCTCTCAATCTTTTTTAGTCCTCGGCCTTTGGCCTCGGACTTGAAAACCGATTTCGAGCCAGAAAAGTCTCATTTTGCGGCCCTAGGTGCGAAATATACTTTTCGCCACACTGCACAGAAAGCAGCTGTTTTCCAGTCCCTACGTAGATCTGAAAGATCTAGTTTGCAGACGACTCTCGTCTGATGTAAGAAAAAGGTTTCTTTTCCGGTCTAGGCCAGAAAGTGTTTTCTTTCCAGCCGCTTGGAAGTCTGTACCTAGTTAATAAGTAAAGAGATAGGTACGATAACAAGTATTCTTCATTTATTTTGTCAGCAATACCTGTAGTGTGGCGAAAAATATCATTCGCACCACGGGCAAAAATGTTTTTCCGGCTCTCAATCTATTCTAGTCCATGGCCTATGGCCTCGGACTTGAAAACCGATCTCGAGCCAGAAAAGTCTCATTTTCGGCCCTAGGTGCGAAATATACTATTTAATTAACATGGGTCCGAAAATGCTTGGTTACCAAGTTATACACGGTGAAAGATTTCGTCTGAATTTCAGTTCTCCTGCCGAAACGAAGCCCTACGGGTATTTGTTGGCTGTTGATTAAGATGTTAAATTCAGCGTAATTTATGTAAAATGAACTGAAAAATTGAATAAAACCCATAACTTTCTGCTCAGTGTATTCTCAGTATTCGAATGCTGAGTTACGGCGTATAAACAACAATCCACAATAATTGCCAAAAGTAGTATTGTTTCGTGAGAAATTCTCCACTTATTATCCTATTTATCAAGTCAATCCTCAATTCTAAGTCTTCACAATTCAAACGTTCCCTCATATCCCCCTCCATCATCAGCCTCCTACCTCCTCACTCCTTCCTTTTCCATCCTTTTCCAACGTAAGGGACAAACCCTTGTAGGTGATTTACCGTGCGGACGTGATTCCATTGCACCTACTTCTGCCATCAAAAATATGTTGGACAACCTGTTGAACAGAACGAAGAAGAAGAATAAGAAGAAGAAGAAGAAGAAGAAGAAGAAGAAGAAGAAGAAGAAGAAGAAGAAGAAGACAGGTGGAGAAGAAGAAGAGAAAGAAGAAAAAGAAGAAGAAGGAGAAGAAGAAAAAGGAGAAGAAGAAGAGAGGACTAGAAGAAGAAGAAGAATAAGAAGAAGAAGAAGAAGAAGAAGATGGAGAAAAAGAAGAAGAAGAAGAAAAAGGAGAAGAGAAGATGAAGATGAAATGAAGATGAAGATGAAGAATGAAGATGAAGATGAAGAATGAAGATGAAGATGAGAGAAGATGAAGATGAATGAAGATGAAGAGAAGAGAAGAAGAAGAAGAGAAGAAGAAAAGAAGAAGAAGAATAAGAAGAAGAAGAAGAAGAAGAAGAGAGAAGAGAAGAAGAAGAAGAAGATAATATGATGATGAGGATGATGATGATGAGATGATGATGATGATGATGATATGATGAGGATGATGATGATGATGATGATGAGATGATATGATGATGATGATGATGATATGATGATGATGATGATGAGATGATGATGATGATGAGATGATGATGATGATGATGAGAATGATGATGATGATGATGATGATGATGATGATGATGATGATGATGATGTGATGAGATGATGATGATGAGAGATGATGATGATGATGATGATGATGATGATGTGATGATGATGATGATGATGATGATGATATGATGATGATGATGATATGATGATGTGATGAGATGATGATGATGATTATGATGGATGATGATGATGATGATGATGATGATGATGATGATGATGATGATGAGATGATGTGATGATGATGATGATGATGATGATGATGATGATGATGATGATGATGATGATGATGATGATGATGATGATAAAGGGGAAGAAGAAGAGAGAGAGAAAGAGTCAATTGAAGGAGAAAAATGTTGGATAAGTAAGTAGCCTGCAGGCTCTGATCAGAGTTAGGTTGAGTGAGGAATAAACTACTGAAATCCGGCCTTCTCATTGGTCAATGAAATACTCATGATACCGATGTGTATGTGTATGTGTGGGGGTGTGTGTGTAGAGAATAGACCCCAAGAGAATAATTTTGAGCCGAGATGAATGTAACAGAATTCAGGTTTAAGCCTTTCGTAATATTACTCACCTCGAGATAGCCACTTTCATGAATCTTCTGGTTTCATACCGTTTCAAACGCCTATAGTTCTTTCTTAAAGGAATTGTAATATTATTCTCGTCTTTCATGCTATTTTCCAACTGTGATTGGAGAACATCAAAACTTGATAAAGCAAGTTTAATGAAAGATATTACATGCGGAGAAAGATCAAAATAAATTCAGTCAGTCATTCTGAAAATAAAATTTATTAACTGGATCGAGAAGCAGTTCGACAAGTGGAATCATTTGATAGTCCGGCACAAATGTCATTCCGAGGTCATTTTTGAGTAACAGCCGTGGAAGATGTCTCAATTCCTTCATTAGGTCTAGCATAATAAGGGTCGTAATGATGATGAGTCGAAATCACAGGCAAACACCTCGAAACAAGATGGCCGCTAAAATTTTCAGGGTTTTGCTACATCGCTTGTATTTCAATAACCGTTCCAAGATATTCAACCATTTTTTTAGTCGGAAATAACTTACGACCTACAGCCTTAAAGTAGATGTCATTTTGAAGCTTTAGGAATACTCCACAACACTTTGCTAACAATATTGATGTTTGTTCACTCTGAATACATTCACAGGTTGGAAAATATAATTTTGTCCCTAAACATCTGATTTCAAGAGTTTGAAGTTATATTCACCATAAATGTTGTTGGAATTAGATAAATCATTCGGATAGTGTAGTATGATTATTTTGGAGCTCCAAGATAGCTGAATTGATCCGATATCCTCGACATTATTAGAATTACAGACGATTTCTTGAAAATCGACATATTTTTGCCGCCATCTTACTTTTCTATGATGGCAAACACTTTTGAGATTGCCATCATGAACAATTTCTCTCTACACAACATTACAAAGAGATTGATACCCATCGTTCCCAAATCTATACCTTCAAGGAGTCATGAGTTAGCCGGTTTTCCAATTGTTGGGATTGGCATTTGGTGGAAAAAGCGTGTTTTTCGCTTAAAAAACAGTACTTTTCTCTCTCTTTCCGATGACGCTCCAGCCGTGGAATATGAACTCACAGCCTCCAACCAGATGTCATTTTAAAGCTTTGGACATATTCTAAAACACTGTACCAATAACATTAGTGTATTTCTACTGCGAATACATTAACAGGGTGGAAAGTAAAATATCGTCCCCGAAAAATGTATTTTTCAAGTTTTTGAAGTTGAATAAATCATGAAAGAGTGGTCGAAATGAGACGTTTCTTTCGAACATCATAGTTTGGTTGATTCTAAACACTTAAGTGATAAAACCAATCTGATATCTCTCACAATAACTGAATAGCAAGCGATATAAAAATTTCTGTCAATAATGACCGCCATCTTGAATTTTTCAAAGATGTCGAATATTTTCGTTGTTTCCATCATCAATACTCTTATTCGGCTTGTTACAACAAAGAGATAGAGACTATTCGCGAGTCTCTATCTTCAAGTAATCATGAAAAATAGATTTTATAGTTCTAGCTTGTTACCTCATGCTTATGGGAAAACGCACCAGAAATCATAGGTGGTTTTCTTTGGAGGGCGCTGGAGAATTCATTTTTTGACGTACAGCGCATCAAGATATATCGTTCCAAAATTGAAAAAACGTTTTAAATTTCATAAATTTGAAATTTCTCCGTATCTCTTGCACAAAAAAAATTTATAAGGGAATAAAATTTGAAAAAAATCAGAAAACCGTTTTTTTGGGCTTTTTAACTTAGGAAATATGCGTTTTAGAGGAGAATTTTATAGAACATAAATTAATTGTAGACGAAGATTTTCAAAATATTTTCGTTTAGAAAACGATTGGGTATCTTGAACGGTTATTGAAATACAAGCGATATAGCAAAATCCTGAAACTTTTGGCGGCTATCTTGTTTTTGAAGTGTTTGCCTGTGATTTCGACTTATCAACATCACGATCCTCATTATGCCAGACCTAACGAAGAAATTGAGATATCTCCCACGGCTGTTAACCAAAAATGACATTTGCGCCCAGACTATGACATAAACTCAGGATTTTCAGTTATCTTACAGAGAAAGAAAATAATTTGTCTTAACCAAAAAACAAAAAAAGTGCGATGAGCTACATACCGTCAGTATGTGAAGAGAAGAAGGGTAATGTTTAGGTGGAGGTATGAGAAAAGAAAGGCAGGAATAATTATGATAAATTATGGAGAAATAATGAGAAACGAATAAAGTGAGAACTCATGGTAGAATGGCAATATATTAACACTGCACTAGACCAAATATTGATCATTTTCAGCCCTGTTAGATGAGGCTGAATAAGAAGGTGGGTAGTAGGATAAATGATAAGATATTTTGATGTAGAGATGACAAATTTTGAACTGAGAAAATATTAAATAAACTCATACAATTAATAAACAAACTAATGCAGGTTGAAAACAGGTTGTTAATCACAGGTGGCAAGTATCAGAAGATTCACCACAGTGATGTGGCGGAGGAGGAAAGAGACAGGATGAAGAAGAAAACAAGGATAAAGAGAAAATGGAAGAAAAGGAAAAAGAGTATGAGAACAAGTATGAGATGGAGGAAGGAGTCATGGAGGAGTAGGAAGATGAAGATGAAGGGCGATAACGAGGAGGATGTGAAGGTTGATGGTGGCGTGGAAGAAGAGAAGGGAAACCTAGAATTGGAGAAGAAGGAAGGAGAGGGAGAGGATGATGAGGAATCCGCTGTTTTTTCATCGATATTCACGACACTTGCAATCTTCAGGCCTAGTGAAATAGGGCAGGGGAGTAAAAATGGAAGAAAATGGAGTGGAAAACGGAAAAGTGGAAGAATAAGAAAAGGTGTGGAGAACGATGAGGAGGAAAAAGGAAGAAGGAGAAGAAGAGTAGAAGAAGAAGAGAAGAAGAAGAAGAGAAGAAGAAGAAGAAGAAGAAGAAGAAGAAGAAGGAGAAGGAGGAAAAGAGTGAAAAGTTGAAGTAGTAAGTTAGCAGCAGGAGTTAACAAGAGAGTTCTCCTTTATCACCGGGCCGGCATCCAGCAGCTATATTTCATTCTGTCTGAAGTTTTGCAGAATTTTTCAGTACATTAGTAGGCCACGCGCTGCGTTGTGTTATTTAGAATTCTTGCGGCCGACCAACTTATTGTGCTTAAAATCCAAATCCGGGTCAGACTCAACTTTTTCGCTTCCAAAACTCTCCCGACACGAGTGAGAACACTGACTACAATGTCAGAAATCATCTCGAGTCTTTTATTGAATCTTTTCAGAAGTCAAGTCTATTCGAACTTGTGGAGCGTAAAGCTAATTTAGACTTTATTTTCAAATCCACTCAATAATGTTCGTTATACTAGTAGTCCTGTGAACAGTAGACCTCGCGCTCAGTAAGTTACATCATAGAGAAACAATGGCGTAAGTAGATATCCCATGGTATAGGGCGTTTATGTCGCAACTTTCACTGTTATCTCAAGCCGATTACTGTCGATTATTGTCGATTTTTACTGTTTTGACCGGGTAATAGTGTATGAACGGCACAATATGAGAGACTACCAGCGTCATAAAGCGTCACGTGGACTATCGGCTTGAGATAACAGTAAAAGTTGCGACATAAACGCCCTATACCATGGGATATCTATTTATGCTATTGTTTCTCTATGGTTACATTGACCTGTTGTTATGTTTTCTCAAGAATTAATAAATAATCTATCAATTTGAAATGTTTAGAAAAAATCCTAAATAAACATAGAGCTTTCTGTCCTATCGTACTGTGACGTGTCGTCCCGGAATGTGAGTGTGAGCGCTGTTATCAGGTTGGCTGCAACTGTCTACAACGTTGATGAAAAGATACATTTTCAAGATGTTCGATGTTTTTTGAACGGGTAGTATTATGGTCAACTGTCTACTAACGTTGATGGGAAGATACATTTTCAGATGTTCGATGTTTTTGAAAGAATAGTATTATAGTCAACTGTCTACTAACGTTGATGGAAAGAAACATTTTCAAGATGTTCGATATTTTTGAACAGGTAGTATTATAGGCAACTGTCTACTAACGTTCATGGAAATATACACATTTCCAAGATGTTCGATGTTTTTTGAACGGGTAGCATTATAGTCCAATAGACAGCTGATTTATGATGAATAATTCTATAGTATGATTTTTACTCTAATATTGGCGTATGAACGAGGCTCCTTTTCCTTTTTATAATATTATCTTTGAAATGCAAAATTTCCAAAAACCTTGTTTATACGTCAACGCGCAATTTAAAAAGGAACATACCTGTCAAATTTCATGAAAATCTATTACCGCATTTCGCCGTGAATGCGCAACATATGAACATTTAAACATTCAAACAATGAAACATTCAAACAATAAACATTCAAACATTTAAACATTAAGAGAAATGCCAAACCGTCGACTTCAATCTTAGACCTCACTTCGCTCGGTCAATTATAGACTTGATTATCAAGTCTTGACAATGTCATCATATAGCCAAAACGTTTTGTGACTGAACAATTTCAAAAAGGGTACTTAGATATCTATTTTCATCTATATTCAAGAATAGTTCTAAATAAAACAATACAATCTGATATATAATATTTCTGATAATTAATTAATCCTTGTTTCGGGTGGACACGTTAAGACATCGGTCCCGGTTGCCTAGGAAGCAGTCGTCAGGACTTGACAGAGGCCCTGAAATTGATCAGTTGCGACCTGAAAATTCTGACACCAGACCTGGGCAGCCAGCTCACTCGATATTATTATTACTTTACTATGAATTCTTAATATACTTGGGGCCGTTTGAACAGTGTTGGTTGAAATCAAATGTAATTCTTAGCAGGATTACATCATCCTGGATCCTCCTTGGAGTGAGGATCCAGAGCTCTTTGAGATGGGCTTCAGAGGTTGACCTATTGGAGAAGAAGCTGAATAAAGCATTGTTTGCATTGAGAGTAATTCGAGGGTCATCAGACATTCCAGCAGCCCTGAGTGTATACCATGCATATTTTATTTCTGTGGTTAGGTACAGCATAATGCTATGGGGAAGTTACCCAGACTCTATTGGATCGAATCTTCTTGAGGCAAAAAGAGGCTGTTAGAATAATATATGGATTGGGATTTAGAGAGAGTTGCAAACCGCATTTCGTAAGAAATAATCTTCTGACGGTACCAGCAATTTATATACAGGAGCTGGTGACTTATATCAGGAAAAATAGAATTAATATTGAGGAGCCCAGACACACGCATACGTATTCAACAAGAAGTAATGTAAATGATTTCCAGCTACCGAGAGTTAGATTAGACCTGGTGGGAAAAGGCCCTTGGTATAGGGGTATGAAAATGTTCAATTTGCTTCCATCTTACTTGAAGGATGACACAACTAATGGATGTTTTTTAAATAGATTGAAGTATTATCTTGTCAATAGCTGCCCATACAAGGTTGAAGAAATATTTCACCCATAGATCTCTCGTTTTTTATGCCTAACTGTTTCTTGACTCAAGTAACTTTCATCCTATTATGAAACTTTTCATAAGTTAGTTTTTGACGTGTTTCTATGTGTTATGATTGTAATGTTTGTAATTGTTTTATTGTATTCTTATTATTGACATATCATGGCTTGATAAATATTGTATTTATGCAAACAAATGTAACGAATAAAGATCTTATCTTATCTTATCATTGAATGAGCGAAGCGAATTCTATGTTTCAAGTCAATCGGCGTTTGTCTGTTTGTTTGTTTGTACCGCAGTTACAGTCGCAGTTATGGTCCGATTTGGATAAAATTCGGAATACAAGTACTTTCAAACAAGGCGCAGAAACGTATGTATTCAACATTTTCAAATTCATTCCTGTTTCAAGATGGCGGACCTTTATTCGGAAATTTCCCCCTAAAAATCAACCTAACTTTTCAACACTTCATCAGATCAGGTTCAAATTGGGCTCATTCTTCTCAGCTCTTCAAAGCGGTATTATTTCATGTATCACATGTTGAAAATTTTCTAATTTTTGACATTTCGATTTCCCCCCCCCCCAAGTCCCATTTCAATTTCAAATTTGTGATCTTTTAAACCGTGCTTTCGAGCTCAAAAGTGTGGAGGACCTTTATTCTTCAGCGCTCCAAGGTGGTCTTATTTCATATATCACATGTTCAAAATTTCAAAAAATTATAATTCGATAATCCCCCCTCCGAAAGTCACAAATCTCAAGTTTCAGATTTCTTATCTCTTTAGCTGTGCATCCTAGCTAAAACGTGTGGAAAACTTTTATTCCCCAGAGCTCGAATGCGGTCTTATTTCATACATGTTGAAAATTTTGAATTTTTTGTAATTCAATAATTTACCCCCCCACCACACAAAGACCCACATTTCAAGTTTCAGATTTTTTATCTTTTCAACTGTGCATCCTAGCTCAAAAAATATAAAGAACTTCTATTTATCAGCGTCCACCACAGATCCTATTGCATTTATATCATTATACTCTAAATCCAATTTGTATGTGTGTTTGTGTGTGAATAGGCGGGCGTGTGTCAATAGTGATTTTATTGAGTGTAGCGAATTCTACTGTTCTCTGAACTACTAGTTATTAGGTTTTGTTTGTTGAAATGTGATTCATTTCAACCCAGTTGCACAAATGTCTGTTAGATTTCAATAGGGAATAAATGCCACTATAACCAATTAGAGAAGCAATCATTGAACCAATCAATTTGTCCTCAGGAAAGCCTTCTCTGATTGGTTCTCGTGACATTGAAGATGTTTGTGTTGTCTGTAGGTGATGTTCCAATTCAAATTGACAATTCAATCAATAAAGTGAAGATATATTGAATCTTCATCTAACCTAGATTATCTATCTCGGATAGTAGATACGCCATTGTTCAGACTCACTTGAGAAATCTGCAGGCGATTATTATGTAGGTGATGTTCCAATTTAAATTAACAATTTAACAATTCAATTAATTAAGTCAAGATGTATTGAATCTTTATTTAACCTAGATTATCTATCTCCGATACTAGATACGTCATTGTTCAGACTCACTTGAGAAATCTGCAGGCGATTATTAAACCTACATAATGTTCCAATTTAAATATTGACAATTTGACAATTAAATTAATTAAGTGAAGATGTATTGAATTTTTATCTACCTAGATTACCTATCTCTGATACTAGATTCGTCATTGTTCAGACTCACTTGAGAAATCTGCAGGCGATTATTATGTAGGCGATGTTCCAATTTAAATTGACAATTTGAGAATTCAATTGATTAAGTGAAGATATATTGAATCTTCATCTATCCTAGATTACCTATCTCTGATACTAGATACGTCATTGTTCAGACTCACTTGAGAAATCTGCAGGCGATTATTATGTAGGCAATGTTCCAATTTAAGTTGACAATTCGACAATTCAACTAATTAAGTGAAGATATATTGAATCTTCATCTATCCTAGATTACCTATCTCTGATATTAGATTCGTAATTGTTCAGACTCACTTGAGAAATCTGCAGGCGATGTTCCAATTTAAATCGACAATTTGACAATTCAATTAATTGAGTGAAGATGTATTGAATCTTTATCTGTTCATTTAACAAACCACTCTCTGTCTCAGACAGCACCGTATCGCGCATGCGTTAGCAACGGGTTTTTCCCGTTCCATTTAGTCAGTTCTTTGAATGTAATGTTCTTTGTGATGATGGTTACCGAGCACTGTAACTGGAGCCAATCGTCATTCTATTTGATGAAAATATTATTATCCAATGATGATTTATCATTTACTTCAATATAATAATCGATATATAATTATTTTATTCAATAAAAGAAAGAGTACTTTTGAAAAATATAATTAATAAAATATAACAGTTGTTATTTAACTGATGTTAAAAACACTATAACTACGTCAGCATATTGTCATTGCAAAACAAAAACCGAACCCTCAACCTCCCCTTTTACATTTAAAACATCAATAAACATAACTATTTGAAAAACCTCTAATCCCTTCCAGCATATTGCAATTTCAAAGCAAAATCCTAACCTATCTTTCCAATTTTGAAAATATATCAAAAAGCATAATTCTACCTGGACCCTAGCCCTTTCTAGCATATTGCAATTTCAAAGCAAAAACCTAACCTAACCTTATGGAACATTATTAAATATAATCCAAAAAAACCTAACCACTAATCCCTAACCCCTTCACATTTAATAATTTAGATTTCAGAGCAAAATCCTAACCCCCTAACCTATCCTTTCACATTTGAAACATCAAAAAACATGACTCTAACTGCACCCTAGCCCCTTCTAGCATATTGCAATTTCAAAGCAAAAACCTAACCTATCCTAATAACACATTATTAAATATAACCTGAATAAAACCTAACCTCTAACCCATTCACATTTAATACTTTAGATTTGTTCGTCATCTTTAGAACAAAACATAAACATTTGGTTCATTTCATGAACATGTTCACAAAAATGTGGTTCATTTCATGAACATGTTCACAAACATGTGGTTCAAAGCAAAATCCTAACCCCCTAACCTATCCTTTCACATTTGAAACATCAAAAAACATGACTCTAACTGCACCCTAGCCCCTTCTAGCATATTGCAATTTCAAAGCAAAAACCTAACCTATCCTAATAACACATTATTAAATATAACCTGAATAAAACCTAACCTCTAACCCATTCACATTTAATACTTTAGATTTGTTCGTCATCTTTAGAACAAAACATAAACATTGGTTCATTTCATGAACATGTTCACAAAAATGTGGTTCATTTCATGAACATGTTCACAAACATGTGGTTCAAAGCAAAATCCTAACCCCCTAACCTATCCTTTTACCTTTGAAACATCAAAAAACATAACTCTACCTGGACCCTAGCCCCTTCTAGCATATTGCAATTTTTAAGCAAAAACCTAACCTATCCTAAAAAAAAACATTAATAAATGTAACCTAAATAAAACCTAACCCCTAACTCTTTCACATTTGCGAATCGTACATTACCATTATAACGTGGACCTCACTATAGATACTCAAAGAATACTTTTGAATAACTATGTTATAACTGTGACTGTTGCTGGCCGTTACTCTGTTTCTGAGACAAAGAGAAGCTCCTTTCATTTATTGTATAAAATACAATAATCATAATACAATCATGACTTTGTAGGGAAAACTAGGCTGAGCCTGTACTATTTCACTCCAAAAATGTTAATGTTGTCCAAAAGATAAAGCTATGTAATCACACACTGCTTCGATACTTGATTCTCGGTCCAGGAATGATGATTCAAAATTTTGGATTTTGAAGGTTGATTTTATACTCTAGATGAATCACTGAATGTATCACAATAAATTAGAAACTTTAGAAATATTGCACTTACTTGAAAAATTTCAATACAAAATCAAAAAATCTGATGTGGCGCAACACAACACTCACACAACTTTCCTTGCCGTTATGAAAATTGATCACCTGACGCTAGTGTTCTCGCGCATATCAAGTCTACTTATAGACAAAGATCCAAGCCAGCTGGTGACAGGACAATAACGTTGGAGACATAGCCTACGAGGTCTGCTATCTCTCCATAGTGAATCATTTAATAGAATCAACTTTTTGCAATAATTGGATAATCACATTTTCTCGAATTTCGAGATAATTTTTAATTTTAGGTGAAAATGTTACTGGACATTAATTGTAGAGATTCTCATGCTTAATCTTTTCCACTCAAAATTTTTTGTTTAAATTGTATCTAAAGCCTGATAATTGAGAATCTAAAATCAAACTTTGCATAGATGGGGCGGAGCTTTTCACAGATATGGGACTTGTGGCAGTTGCTAGAGCATATCAATGAATATTTTAGGTATAAATTTGATCAAAATCGTTGTAGCCGTTTTTGAGAAAATCGCGAAAACCCCTGTTTTTGACAACATTTTCGCCATTTTAGCCGCCATCTTGAATTACATTCGATCGAAATTGTTTCTGTCGGATCCTTATTTTGTAAGGACCTTAAGTTCCAAATTTCAAGTCATTCCGTTAATTGGGAGATGAGATATCGTGTACACAGACGCACATACACTCATACACACACACATACACACATACAGACCAATACCCAAAAACCACTTTTTTTGGTCTCAGAGGACCTTGAAACGTATAGAAATTTAGAAATTGTGGTACCTCAATTTTTTTCGGAGAGCAATACTTTCCTTACCTATGGTAATAGGGCAAGGAAAGTAAAAACTACTCACTATGTGTTGGACCTTAAGTTCCAAATTTCAAGTCATTCTGTTAATTGGGAGATGATATATCGTGTACACAGACGCACATACACTCATACACACACATACACACATACAGACCAATACCCAAAAACCACTTTTTTGGACTCAGGGGACCTTGAAACGTATAGAAATTTAGAAATTTGGGTACCTCAATTCTTTTCGAAAGCAATACTTTCCTTACCTATGGTAATAGGGCAAGGAGAGTAAAAACTACTCACTATTTGTTATTCACAGCTGAAAACAAATATAACCTATTATCTATAACCTGTTCAATTTAACCTAGATTATCTATCTGAGATACTAGATACGTCATTGTTCAGACTCACTTGAGAAATCTACAGGCTAGCTCGCATGAGCTCTAGGCTAGCACACATCTCACGTGAGCTCACGCTCTAATGGCTAGATTGAGCGGTTGTCACCGTTTGCCTGCAGCTATGAATACATTGCTGATCTCATGAATACCTAATGAGATTTGTATGTTGCCGACTTATCTGTAAAGCTCATCAATGCAAGCCCACACAATCACTGCTCTGCTATCCTATGCTCCAAGGTGCTCGTCATTGTTTGGAATACAAAGTGGATGGTTTACGCACTTCTATCACCCCATAAGGCAATTGCCACATGATCTGAGGATCGACATGATTTTTCAATCGGTGTTTACTTGTCATGAAGATGGAAATCATTGATAGTTCCATGATTGTTTTTATATGAGGGGAAAATTAGGAGACTACCTCTTATAGATTTTGAGTCTCTCAATAAATATATATAATCATATCCTATACCAGTGGCGGCTCGTGTTAAGGTTCTATGGTTGCAAAACCCACTTCATTTTGTTGATAATCAATGAATTATTTTTTAGGAGTAAATGAAGTGACTGAATTTATAATTGAGCTCTATCATTATCTCAATTACTGATATTAGCTTCACAATTTCATCATAATCCTATAAAAAGAGCAGCAAACTATAGAAAATGAACACAGTTCACGCGAAATCACACGCTGTGGTGGAACTGAATATTGAATATAGCATTGGAGGTTGCAATCCTCCTGCAACCAAACTCATGTACGCGCACTATTACTATGTATATCAGTAGTGTGATATATTTTTACTCCCCTTGCTCTATTATCATAGGTAAGGGAAGTATTGCTTCCCGAAAAAATTAAGGTACCCTAATGTCTGAATTTCTATACGTTTCAATATCCCCTGAGTCCAAAAAAGTGTTTTTTGGGTATTGGTCTGTATGTGTGTGTTTGTGTGTGTGTGTGTGTGTATGAGTGTATGTGCGTCTGTGTACACGATATCTCATCTCTCAATCAACGGAATGACCTGAAATTTGTAGCTTGAGGTCCTTACACTATTAGGATCCGACACGAACAATTTCGATCAAATGCAATTCGAGATGGCGGCTAAAATGGCAAAAATGATGTCAAAAACAGGGTTTTTCGCGATTTTCTCGAAAACGGCTCCAACGGTTTTGATCCAATTTATACCTGTAATAGTCATTGTTAAGCTCTATCAACTGCCATATTTGTAAAAATTCTAGAAGTTCCGCCCCATCTATGCAACGTTTGATTTTAGATTCTCAATTATCAGGCTTCATCTACAATTTAAGAGAAAAATTCCAAGTGGAAAAGATTGAGCATGAAAATTTCTACAACTAATGTTCAGTAACATTTTCACCTAAAATTTGAAATAAGCTCGGAATTCGAGAAAATGTGAATATTCAATTGGAAACTGTTGATTCTATCCAATCATTCACTATGAAGAAATAGCAGATCTCGTGTGTCTCCAGCGTTATTGTCCTGTCACCAGCTGGCTCAGATAGACTTGAGATGCACGTGAACACTAGCGTCAGGTGATCAATTTTCATAACGGCAAGGAAAGTTGTGTGAGTGCGCCACACCAGATTTTTCAATTCGGTGTTTACTTGTCATGAAGATGGAAATTGGTTGTTTCATGATACGAAGGGAAAATTTCCCCTATATGAGGGGAAAATTAGGAGATCACCTCTTATAGATTTTTAATCTCTTAATAAATAAAAAGCAAAATGGCACTCACTCACTGACTGACTGACTGACTCACACACTCGCAGAAATGGCACTCACTCTCTGACTGACTGACTGACTCACACACTCGCAGAACAAAAATTCTACAGGACCAAAAACGTTCAAATTTGGTAGGTATGTTCAGTTGCCCCTTTAGAGGCGCACTAAGAAATCTTTTGGCAATATTTTAACTCTAAGGGTGGTTCTCAATGGTTTAAAGTTCGTCTTTGAGCATGGAGCAAAATGAAGAGTATTAAAATAAGTTCTTCCCCACTAGAAAACAAGTTCACAAATCTGACCCCCTCCAGACACTCGAGTGATATCAATACGATACTCGAACTCGTTGCACACCCTCAGTAGCATATCGGGCGTAACAGTTTGTATAACTGCTGTTATTTCTTGATTGAGCTCCTCAATGTTAGCTGGTAGAGGAGGTCGATACACCTTATCTTTAACGTACCCCCATGGAGAAAAATCACAGGGGGTGAGAGGTCAGGGCTTCTTGGAGGTCAGTGATGAAGTGCTCTGTCTCGAGCTGCTTGACGGCCGATCCATTGCCTCGGATAGTTTTCATTCAAATAGGCACGGACAGATGAGTGCCAATGGGGTGGTGCTCTAAATAAGGAACAAAAAAACTTTAGAGCTTCCTCGAATCGATGACAGATAGTGCTCCACTCTCCGTTTTTTCTTAGCAGAGTTATCAATTTCCAAGGTTGTGGTAATCTTTTCGAATCACAGTGTATAATCATATCCTATATTGTATCTCATCTCATATGTATCATGATGAAGGAAAGAATTGGCTCATAGGAGATTCACGAATGACGCATTATCACGTTTGAACGGACTGATCAACTTGACACTCTTCATTTACCGAGGATGGTTATTTATTTATTCAGTCATGTACAATTCTTACTCTTCACTGAAAGTATTTTACTGAAATTTCATCATATTTTCAAGATTTCTTGATTTTTACCAATGTTGACCACATTTATCAGGAAGTTTCTCAATGACAAAATAATAAATGATAAAAATTGAACTACTGTCTTCAAGAAATTAGTTTTTTAGAAGTTGAATACACTTTGATGCAAGTAGTACTTTCCGCTGAAATGGTTCAGTCTAGTACATTCCGGAATTTTGAATACCTTTGGAAAAAAATTAAAGTACATATCAGTTTATGAGAATATTCATTCATTACCAAAATTTGTATGGCTTTTGTTGGTGGGGTGTGCCTTGCGGGAAGGTCCCATTCCACTACATAATGAAATAATGTAAGCCTGATCTTATAATTCCAAGTTATTAATCTTTCCAATCTGAAACATATTGAGTTGATATCAAGCTCATTATAAGTGAATCCAAGTTGAGGCATGTGATCAAACGTCGAGTCAAAATACGCCTGAGAACCGCTTCGTATGGGTTTACCCCAATTATGTATGTGATTACAAGAGAATTTGAAGGTTGATCTTTCCTGGAAATGTAACCTTGATCTTATAATTCCATTATCGTTTCAAGCTGGAGCAATATATTGAGTTGATAACAAGCTCATTATAAGTGATTTCATGTGATAAAACCTCTCTCCTTTGAGAGATTGATTAAGGTTTCCAGGTTTCCGAAGTATTGATTAGGTGAATCAAGGGCTCAATATGAGATTGATCTTGATATATGAGATCGCTTTGAGTAGACATTCTTCTGGGTCAATTGATTGTCTTTGAATCAGGTACCTACTTCAAACCTAAATGGTGAGACTTATTGTTTCAATTTGATTTTCCACTCAACTCGGATCGTTTGGAATACTATTTCAATTTCAATTACCCTTTGAAATCTCATTCTTCCATACTCTAGCTCTATCGTTCAATTCAGCTTGTGATTATATCAATCTTTGCCCTTGTTTTTCTTCTCCTTCTCCACTTTCTTTTCCTTTTTTTCCCTTCCCTTTCTTTTCCTTCTCATTTTCTTCAGCGTTTTCCTCCATCTCTTTGTTTTCCTCCTTCTCCTTTTGCTCTTATATCAACTTTGCCTTTGTTTTTCTTCTCCTTCTCCTCTTTCTTTTCCTTTTTTTCCTTCCCCTTCTTTTCCCTCGCATCTTCTTCTCCTTTCTTCTTTCTCTTCTAGTCCTTCATTTCTTCCTCTTCTTCATCTTCCTTTTTCTTTCCTATCCCTTCTATCACCTGATAACATATAATAGAGAAATACAGACAACTCTCCTCTCGCTTTTCGCCGTTATTCCTTGGCCGTTATTTCATTCTTCTCTTTTCCCTACTCCTTCACCATCGCCTCCTTCTACATTCCTTCCTCCTCCTCATCATCATTTTCCTCCTCCAACTCTTCATCCACTCCTCCTCCACCATATCCTCCAACATATCTCCCCTCTCCTCCACCTCGTCATACTTCTCCTCATTCCCTCCCCTTCATACCCCATTACCTGTCAATATATTCTCTAAATTCCTGGACCAATTCTCCTTTGATAGCTCGCTTATTTCCTCCTTCATTTGATGGCAGCAATTGATTTAAGCCTCAATTGAACAAGTACTCAGTCTATACGTCTTCAATTGATTTGTACCTCAGGGGATCTGGTTCATGGAGCGTATTAATTGAATCTCTTCATTGCTTCAAGCTGCCTATGTATCTAGATTCGTTGAGTGCTATATTTCCCAATACTCTACTCCCAATAGTTGAGTATATTCGATTATATCCATACACCTACTCGAGTATATCAATAAAATATATGTATACTTCTTCTTCTCCATCTTCTTCTTCCTCCTCTTCTTCTTCTTCTCCTCCTCCTCCTCATCCGCCTACTACTCCTCCTCCTACTCCTCCTCCTCCTCCTTGACTATATTCTTGTATAGTTATACGCTATTCATAGTTCTACACTTCTCGAATAATTTATTTGTTAACCACTATTATTATGTTTGTTTTCAACTCGCTTCTGTTAGTTAAGTCACTGTCATGCTTATTGAGCTTCAATTGCATAAGCAATCCATTTCAATATTGTTCATTGTTCATTGTTTGCTCTGGAATGAGATCTTCAATTAAATCATTGTTGAGGATTGTAGGAAAGCTCAACCTTCAAATTATCTTGTAATCACATACAGTATTGGGGTCAACCCATACAAAGCGGTTCTCAGGCGTTTTTTGACTCGAGGTTTGAATCCTTAACATGGATTCACTTATAATGAGCTTGTTATCAACTCAATATGTTTCAGATTGGAAAGATAATGGAATTAAAGATACATTATTACTAGGGAAGCTCAACCTACAAATTATCTTGTAATCACATACAGTATTGGGGTCAAGCCATACCAAGCATTTTTTCAAGCATTGTAGGATGACGTTCTAGAAAGTCGACAGGACATAAAGTTCTGCGATTGGCTGATTATCAGCTGATTTGGTTGGTGTGTTTAAAATCAGCTGATAATCAGCCAATTTGGTTGGTGTTTTGAAATCAGCTGATAATCAGATCAATCGGAGAGTTTCTTTGCCCTGCCGACTTTGAAAACGCCCCGAAAAACGCTTTGTATGGCTCGGACCCAAGGCATCTGTCTCTAATGTTGAACTGAATTATTTTTGAAATTGGAATTCAATAGGCTAGTGGAATTTGGAACTGATTAGCCTTTACTGCGTTGATAGATTCAAATTTGAAATTTCAAGATCTATATCTTAGTCACGTCTTCCAGCTGAACCACTACCTCCATAAACAAAGCCATAGTGCATTCATGTGACGTCAGCATAGGTAGGGCTCCTACACCAATAAAAACACTAGCTGATATAGATCAGCTAAAATAAACAAATTTTTATTGATGCTACTACACCAATAAAATTTGTTGATTTCAGCTGATCGATATCAGCTAGTGTTTTTATTGGAGTAGGAGCCCTACCAAATAAAAATTTGTTGATCTCAGCTGATCTATATCAGCTAGTGTTTTTATTGGTGTAGGAGCCCTACCTGTGCTGACACCAGAATGCATTATGGCTTTGTTTGCAGAGGTAGTGGCTGAACCTGTGAATCAAATGTAAAATTTTCTTGTTTAATAGGTCTTGTTTCATGACTGAATAAACCTTTATCCATCTAATTTCTCCCTATTCATTTCAATAACATTAACAATTAGCTGTCTGATTGGTTGATAAGTGGGTTGATAAGTCGTCATTTTACCTTCACAGCTCTCTGCCAATCATCTTTTGGTAGAGAGTTAGTGGGGAGGATATTTTTAATATTCTCTCCGAAGAATGGACATTGATATGTCCAAAGCTCCGCCAATTTATGTAGATGCATAACAATATAATTATCTGAAGTTATTATATTACAAATTGCTTTTTCATATCATATACAGTTCAATGATTGTTTTCTTAGTCTATATTATGTAAATTCATCTATAATTTTGCAGTATTATAAGCTATTGTATATAAGTGTATAAGCCAGTATATATTGCAATCTACATAAAAAAGTACTCAATCAATCAATCAAACCAATAGGAAACAAGCATGTGACAACGTCACATGTCAGTCTCCAATGAGACTCGTTCCAGTATTCTAGATGTGGACAAGTTAGATTTAACTTGAAAAATAATTTCGAAATAATAATTTTTACTTTTTTTAAAATAATTCAGAACTTCCATTATAGTTCTTCAGAAAATAAATAGCATCAATATTCAAGCTTCCTGAGAAACTATAGATTCCTATCATAGTGAGGTCCACGTTATGATGGCAGTGTTTGATTAGCAATGGTATTGCTATCCTTATCTATCATTCAACAAAGCGGATAGCGCTATCTCTCTCTCGCTTGCTCTGTTGCCAGATCGGCTTTTAACAATGTAGAATTGATAATTAACAAAATATCTCATCTTAATTATGAAAATTCATTAAAATATATTTTCCTGCTTGATAAAATATAATTTATTATTTTAAACGAGAACGGACGATTAATATTTCATTAATAAACTTGTATCAGCTACCGTCAAGAAGGCATTGACAAGACAGTGGATCGGCAACGTGTTTTTCCATCTTTCTCCGCTGCCATTATAACGTGGACCTCACTAAAGGTTACGGGTCCCATTATATAACTTAGTGAACTGATGCTGTAGTTTTATTAGTTTATATTAGTCTTGTATTAGTCTTATTAGTTTATTAGTTTTTATCTTATTAGTTTATACCATAGAGAAACAATAGCGTAAGTAGATATCCCATGGTATAGGGAATTTATGTCGCAACTTTTACTGTTATTTCAAGCCGATTACTGTCGATTATTGTCATCTTTTACTGTTTTGTTGGGGTGATAGTGTATGAACGGCACAACTTCAGAGACTACCAGGGTCACACAGCTACATAGGGAAGAACTACGTGAACTATCGGCTTGGGATAACAGTAAAAGTTGCGACATAAATGCCCTATACCCCATGGGATATCTACTTATGCTATCGTTTCTCTATGTTTATACAAAATAATTTATTTGTTGTACAACTAATTTCGTAAGGCCTGATTCATCCCCATATTATAAACTCCCTTGAACGTGATATAAAATTAATTCCCCATCTTGAATATGAACCAGTAGACAAGAGTGACCCTTGGGCCAACATCTGTCTAAAAGCTAGGTTCATTCCCAGTTGATTCCATGAATAACTTTGAAAACTCTCACTTCACCTCCATTAATAAAGGGCTTCTCTATTTCCACAAATGACGGATTCACTTTGGAATTTCCTTTCCAACCTTTACTAATATGAATTCTACTGAATTCTACTCTGAAAATTCCCCTTCAACCTTTACTAATATGGAGCTAACCATCTCACAATGCATTATTTGTGTCAAATTACACCATGTATGTTTAATTTTCACCTCGGAAAAGTTTTAATTGAAAAGTTAACTGAGTCAGCAGATTTTTCACGGGTTTTCCAACACACACTTACACCCTTCCACTCTATTCTTATTCACTCTTCGGTTCTCTTCCTCTCCGACTTTCTCTCTCACTCTCTTACACTCACACTCTCTCACTTCCTCTTTGTCACTCACTCACTCTCACTCTCTCTCTCTCACTCATCCTTCTTCTTTCTCCGACAGTATACATTCATGGTATACTCTTTTTTCCCTCTTCTACTCACACTCTCTCTGTCTCTCTCTAACACACACTTCCTCTCTCAAAATCACTCTCTCTCTCTGTCTTACTCGCTCTCTCTTCTTCATTCTCCCACAGTATACATTCATGGTAAACTCTTCTTTCCCCTCTCTTTCTCTCAATCTCTCTCCCTCCCACACACACACACACACACTCGCTCTCTCTCTCTCTTTCTCTTTCTTTCTCACACACTATACATCCACGCTAAATTATAAAAACAGCAAAATTAGCTGCCGGCTAACCGTGCAGTGTGGAGTAAAACTTTTTGGAAGCCAGTAACTTAGTTTAAAATCCTAACAATTCGGCAGGCACCTGTCAGTGCAGAAGGGGAAGAAGAAGAATAAGGGAGGGGTGTGGGGGAGGAAGTGGAAGGAAAAGAGGAAGGAGATGAAGTAGAGAGAGGAATAAAACCCTCACAAAGCAAAGCTCATTAACACCCTTTCAAAGTTGCTTCAATACAGTGTAGGCCTGCTTAGACAATGTTAATCCATGAACTTTCTCAGACTAAAGCCTTAAATGTAAGCTCCCTTTTGACTCTTATCATTCCACCTCATTCTTATACCTTCCCACTTTCTCCAGTTTCTTGTTCTATCATTTAACTTCTTCCCTAATTTGTTTCTTTCAAGTTTTGAACTACTTATTCCTGGTCTATTCTCAGAAGAGAACTAGGTTGAACATTATTTTCGTGGCAAAACACTTATTATTTGTATTAATTTACTTTTAAATAGTTCATTACTGTGAGGCCCGTTTTCTACGATATTCATTAAATTTGGTGACGCATGAAATCAATATTGAATCTACTGATTTGATGATCCTTGAAATTCAATAAGTGTCCTAGAAAGTGAACACTATACTCTTTTCTAAATTATTGTTGTAGACTGGCCCTGTAGAGTGTGAAAAATCAATTGAATTCAAGATTCAGTCGCTTGGAGTTTTTATCATTTAAATGATATAATAATCAATGAAATTTTTATTTTGATTTTAATATAATTACAATTGTAATTATTGAATGAAAAAGACTAAGAAATTGTCAAAAACGACAGATATATTGATACTTAGAAAGACCGATATCGGTTATTATGCCATTGTCAATCTCTGATAATATCTCTGATCATTGTCAATCTCAATGGTGTAATAACAAAAGCCGGTCTTTCTAAGTATCAACATAGAGAAACGATAGCATAAGTAGATATCCCACGGTATAGGGCGTTTATGTCGCAACTTTTACTGTTATCCCAAGCCGATAGTTCACGTAGTTCTTTCCTATGCAGCTGTGTGACGCTGGTAGTCTCTCAAATTGTGCCGTTTATACACAATCACCCCAACAAAACAGTAAAAATTGACAATAATCGACAGTAATCGGCTTGAGATAAAAGTTGCGACATGAATTCCCTATACCATGGGATATCTACTTACGCTATTCTTTCTCTATGGTATCAATAAATCTGTGGTTTTTGACAATTTCTTAGTCTTTTTCATTCAATATGAATAATTACCACAATATCAACTCCTCAACTACACAAAAAGTGATTACAATTATTATACTGTATGATAATCGAAATGATATAATTAATATGATAATCAAATCTAGAGAAAAACGCTGTTGTAGAACAAGGGGTTTATCACCGCAAAGTGATTTCTCAATTATCTCATTATCTATCCTATTATTGAATTTAAATGATTATTGATATCTTCTAACTTTCAAACTTTTTGCAATTTAGCTTTCAACTCCAGAAATGTACTTTTTCAACTTTGAGCTCCAATGATTGTAAAACCGGTGAGACACCCAGCGTGATGAGCTGATAATATTCAGATAATATTATTATACTGAGTAAGTCATATGTATGGGAACCCTTCAATAAATTGGAGACTGTTGTAGATATAATACTGTAACTTTCAGAATGAGTTATTGGTCAAATAGGCTACTCTACCTTCTGACGTACAACTGAATTTCAACCTCTCATAAGGAGGTGACCCCCTTAATTTGATAATTATAATTCATATAAAACTATACATGAGCTCCAGTTTAGCTGATTGTCAAAGATGGCTAAGCCTACTGAAGTACCTAGTATTTGAAATATTTCTTTGTAAATTGAGTTTTCCGTAATATCATTAGTCTCTATTATTACAATATTAATTTAGTTTTGGTATTTTTTCTTCATCTATTCATACTAATATTGATAATAACAATGTGCATCTGTTACTCACCTGATATGCTCCTTCCTTATTAATCGAGATAGATATTATAGGATGGCTTGGTTGATTCATGGCTTTGTTATCTCAAGTACTGTTCACCCCCCGCACTAACCTCATCAACTTAGCTCGATGCACTGATACCGTGATACGCCCTAGCCACTTGACAAGATAAGAGGTCACTGTCATCTTCTTCACCATTCTGTTACATCTCAAACCTTTCTCTTCTCCTCTCCTCCTCCTTCTTCTTCTTCTTTTTCTTCTTCTTCTTCTTCTTCTTCTTCTCCTCCCTCTTGTCATTTTGATCCTCTTTCTCCTCCTGATACAGTCCCTCCCAAACCAAAGAGAATCTTCCATCCTCTTCTAGTTATCAGCTTGTCATCCCCTACATAATACTCCCCATCCCTTTCTCTCTCACACACTCTCTCTCTCTCATCCTCTCTTCCACTTCATCTTCCCAACCCTCTCACTAATTCTGTCAAACAGTATTTTTTGTAAGATCAAACTTCACAGTTCCATGTGGATACATCGTTGTGAAACAATTCAGTATATAGTTAAATTATTATAATCTATAATTTGTAATTCACTCTTAATTTCGATAATTTTCTACGCTATGACATTTTGTTCAGTAATACACAAGAATAGAGAATTCAATTTATTTCTCTCTCTCTCTCTTTCATTCACAACCTATATTCCTGATCTCTCTCACCTCTCCTTCGATCGATTGCAATAGAAGCAGTTGGCAGAGAACAGAGCGGTCTATGCCGGAGATAATGCATCATGTTGAGATGCTATACTGCACACGCCGGATCTTACCTGCTGCCTGCTGCCCTATTTCTACCAGAAGCATGCAATCTGAGGCATGCAATGAGGCACAAGATAAGGCACGAGATGAGGCACGCGTGAGGCAACGAATGAGGCGCTGTATCAGCAAGAGAAAGAACAAGATGCGGAAGGATTAGAAGAGGTGGTGAGAATAGGAAAAAGTGAGGATGAAAAGAAAGGAAAGGAGATTAAAGAGAGATGAAAGGAAGGAGGAGAGGGAGAAGAAGGAGATGGAGAAGAGGAAGAAGTGAGGGTAATATAGAAGAAGAATTAGAAGAAGGAATTTAGTTTTAGTTTTTGACTTTTTCATGTACATTTTCATGTATGTTTTGGAAAGAAATAAATGATTGATTGATTGATTGATTGATTGAATAAGAAGAAGAGGAAGAAGAAAAAAAGTAAAGAAGAAGTGATATGGAAAGGAGAAATGGAACAAAAATTAGGAAACAATTGAGGGAGAAGGGGAAGATGTAGAGGATGAGTTGAGAAAATGAAAATGAGAGCAAGAACTGGGCAAAGTATAGAAAGAGCTAGAACGGAAATAAAAACAGGAACTAGATGAAGAAAAAGTGGAACAAAAACATGAACAGAGGAATGAGAACAAGAATAGCAAAAAGAGGAACAATAAAAAAACGAGAAGAATGAATTTGGAAAAATAAAAATTGACAGGTGAAAGAGAGCAAAATCAAGAACAAAAACAAGAAGTAGAGAAATATGAGAGAAAGAAAGTCAAGCCGTAGAAACAGAGGAGGAGCCAGAAGAAGAACTAAAAGATGATGGATAGGGGGAGAATAAAAAAAGCGGGTGGAAAGAAATAACAAGACTATTGACAATAAGAAGACTTGAAGGAGAAGGAGAGTGAAGAGAATAGAGGAGTGAACGCAGTAAAGTGCGTGCAGACATATGCGCCACAGACACGCGCATTTAACTTTTCATTGGTTGATGCTCATTCATCTGTGTATGCTTATTCTATCTATATCTCACTGTTTCTGTACAACGAATAAGAACTTTTTCCGTATAAGAATAGCGTCAACTGATGAAGAGTTTTTTTCATTTTTGTCTGTTACTTCCTTTCCATAAGCAAATAATATCATCAACATATCGAAACCAGTAAACAATTTCATCTTTGAAATTACTATTTTTAATGATTCTACTTTCTAACTTATCCATAAATAATTCAGCTAGGAGTGGTGAAAGGGTGACCCCATTGCCAACCCCTCTCTTTGTTCAAAAAATCTATTGTTAAATTTGAAATAATTATGCTGAGTGCATAACTTCATCAATCCTATCAGTTCTTCTCTGAGTGTATGATCATTTATAGAGGCTTTCATTATTTCCTCAGCTCTTTCAAGACTTTCTCCCACCGGAATGTTAGTGAATAAATTAGTAACATCAAATGACACAAGTTTATAAGATGATAGAACAGGAATATGCTTTATATTGTTGACCAACTCCAATGAATTTTTAATACTAAACTTTGGTTGAAAACCTGTTAATGACCGAAAGGTGCTATTCAGTTTGTGAGCTAATTTAGAGCAGGGGGAATTAACAAAAGATACCACTGGTCTTATAGGAACATTAGTTTTGTGTAATTTAGGTTGACCGAAAAGTCTAGGTGGATATGGATTCATAACTGTTAGATACTTAGTGTCTTTCTTGTTAAATAATTTGGTGATGGTGGTCAACTTATTTCTAATCAAGCTATCGATTTTGGTGGTGGTATTGGAGTTAATCTCAATAAAATTGTTATCTGCAATGAAATGGTTTACCTTACTTAGATATTCGTCCTTATCCATTATTACTGTAGTGCATCCTTTGTCAGCTTTCAAAATCATCAGGTCATTAGTTTTTATCTTCTTCTTTAAATTCTTCATGATGTCTGCCGTTTTTGTGATCTCTGGTCGAAGTTCCCTTGTCTTTTCTTGAAGAATTATGTCAGCACATCTGTTAGTTAGTATTTTGTTCTTTGAGGCTACCCAATTGCTATCAATGCTGCATGCTAGTCGTTCGAGTACCGGACAGACAACTAGACAATTTTCTTTCCTATCTGAATGGATTACATCAGAGTATAAAATTCACTGTAGAGGTAGAACAGGATTGTGTATTGAATTTTCTAGATTTAAGAATAGATCATAGCACTGGTTTTCACAAGTTTTCTATTTTCAGAAAACAAACCCATACTGATGTTATCATTCCTCTTCATTCTTGTCATCCTATTTCTCACAAACTTGCTGCTTTCAATAGCATGGTCCATAGAGCACTAACAATACCTATGAGCAATCATGATTTTGATATTGAGATCACTAAAATTAAACAGATAGCTGTCACAAATGGGTATGAAGAAAGTATGGTGGACAGACTATTGAGTAAAATTAATAGACAAATTTCAATCAATTCTAGCTTTGTAGGCTCAAACTGTGAGGAGGAGACTTGGATTACAATCCCATATTTAGGCCTTGTATTTGATAAGATAGGTAGGGAATTGAAGAGGAATGGATTTCATGTTGCTTTCAAGACCAAACCGATTTTAAATAGTCTATTTAGCTGGAGTAAAGACAAAATTGATATTTGGGATAAAAGCGGGGTGTACAAACTTAAATGTGATGATTGTAATGCTTGTTACGTGGGTCAGACTGGTAGAAGTTTCAAAAGTAGAATTAAAGAACACATCAGAGATTGGAATAAACAAAATGGGGAGTCTAAATTTGCAGAACATTTGATAACAAATAATCACAAGTTCACAGTTAAGGAGAATGTTGAGTTTCTGCATGTTAATAACAAAGGCAGATCTTTGAATATTCTAGAGGCTTAAGAAATAACAAGAGTAATTAAGGAAAATCCCCAGTATAGTTTAAATGACCAGATTCATTTCAACCAGTACAACACTACGAATTTAGTTTTATCATAAACATGTAAGCATACATTAGTCAATAGTTTTTCCATTTACATATTTGTTTTATTATCTTTCACATTTGTTTTCTTGGTTCTTATTCTGTACTAAAAAGTAAATTTTATCATCATGGCGATTCTGTTGCTTAAGCCGCCATTTTGTCACACCGTTGAGGGGGAGGAGACTGTCTAGCTAGGCCAATGGCAGGCGTTCATGCCCTCGACCAATAGCAGTACTCGCCTACTTGTATAAATTCTGCTGCTCTTGTATTTAGTTTTAGTTTATCAGAGATTGACAATGGTGTAATAACCGAAACCGGTCTTTCCAATTTCAATAAATCAGTGGTTTTTTGACAATATCTTAGTCTTTTTCATTCAATATGAATAATTACCACAATATCAACTTCTCAACTACACAAAAAGGAAAACATTTTATTCCCCCATATCGTTCATAAATAGAAAAGTAAAATATTTTGTAAATTCGATAACGTGTTTATTTAGGCATTAATGACGGAAAAACGCATTTAGAACAACGCCAATGATATACTGAATGTATTAGAAAAAATCTGGTGTGGCGCACTCACACAACTTTCCTTGCCGTTATGAAAATTATTGATCACCTGACGTTAGTGTTCCCGCGCATCTCAAGTCTACTATTCAAAGATTTGAGCCAGCTGGTGACAGGGCAATAACGCTAAAGACACACGAGGTGTGGTATCTCTTCATAGTGAATCATTTGATAGAATCAACAGTTTTCAATTGGATATTCACATTTTCTCGAATTCCGAGCTTATTTTTAATTTTAGGTGAAAATGTTATTGAATATTAGTTGTAGAGATTCTCATGCTGAATCTTTTCCACTCATTTTTTTTGTTTTAATTGTATCTGAAGCCTGATAATTGAGAATCCAAAATCAAACTTTGCATACATGAGGCGGAACTCCTGAAATTTTTTCAAATATGGGACTTGTGGCAGTTGATAGAGCGTATCGATGACTATTTCAAGTATAACTTTAATCAAAATAGTTGGAGCCGTTCTCGAGAAAATCGCGAAAAACCCTGTTTTTGACAACATTTTCGCCATTTCAGCCGCCATCTTGAATCGCATTTAATCGAAATTGATCGTGTCGGATCCTTTTATTGTAAGGGCCTCACGCTCCAAATTTCGAGTCATTCCGTTAATTGGGAGATGAGTTATCGTGTACACAGACGCACATACACACATACAGACCAATACCCAAAAACCACTTTTTTTGGACTCAGGTGACCTTGAAACGTATAGAAATTCAGAAATTGGGGTACCTCAATTTTTTTCGGGAAACAATACTTCCCTTACCTATGGTAATAGGGCAAGGAAAGTGGAAATTCTAATAGAAAATTCGAAACCGTTTATGATCTGGAAATAAAACGGAGTTTAACACTTCAACAACCCATAACTCGCTTTTAAACCACTTAAAAATTTCAGTTGCTACTTTTTCTTACTCTTATAATGATCTAAACAAATTATATTGGAAAAGATTATAATATCCAATTCGAATAAGAATAAAAAGGTGTACTGAACAGCCTTAAATGCGTTGTATGGTGGCGCATAAGTCTATACGCTCCTGTACATGCTGGCAGTATATGGAGCAATGGAACAGTGTGACTGGATGGAGCTAAGGATAAGACATTTGCCAAAGGAGCTTGTTCAAGCAATACATGAGGATCACCATGAGGCATGAGGCACGGGAGAGGCAACCTAAAATGAGATGAAGAACACAATGAGGCAAGTGAAGATGGGATGAGGCACTCTGAGACAGGCTTTGTGATTTGTAGCGTTTGCCACATCCTCACTGATCTTCCCTGCTCCAGTTGCAGCTTCAACGATTACTGCTCTAAGACCAAGTGCCTACTTACACTATTCCTGGCTACACTTACACTAGTGTAATACATTGCCACACTACTAACTACACGTCTCTTGACCTCTATAGTGAGCTCCAAGTTATAATGGCCATGGAAAAAGATAGAAGATCAACGTTGCCGATCCTCTGTCTTGTCAATGCCTTCTAGAGACGGTTGCTGATACAGGTCTACTGATGTAATATTAACTGTTCACTCTAGTTTGAGAACTTCTATAGTGAGGTCTACGTTATAATGGCAGTGGAGAAAGATAGAAGAACAACGTTGCCGATCCTCCATCTTGTCAATGCCTTCTATAGATGATCCTTATACAGGTCTATTGATGTAATATTAACTGTTCATTCCAGTTTGGAAACGTTTATAGTGTGGTCCACGTTATAATGGCTGTGCCAAAGAAGATAATTTTGAATAAAATTTAGAATTTAGAAATAGGCCGACACATCTAGAAAATACCCGAGTCTATACCTAATTCATGCAGGTGAACGGGCTAGAGTCAAGAAAACTTCAATTAATCTTGCCATGCCTGATTTAATAGGTTTATACTATAGAATAACACTACAATTTGAAATAATTGAAAAATACAAACAGCTTCAATAAACATTGGCAACTAAAATCGAACAACAGAAACAACAATTTCATGTTACTTTGGTGACATTCTTCATCTGATTCGGGGGCGCATTACTATCCCCGATTAGATAGCAATACGTCACAAAACCAAACAATATTAGTCCTCAAATAACAAGTTCATTTCAACATGGAATTACTCAAGAAAGAAAAGCCCGTTGAACCCAAGTTTCGTCGATAGTAACCCATATAACCCATTTCATAATAATTTTGAATCCCCACTTTTGATTGACATTCTCGAATGAACCTTTGTTTCACTACACTGCACTTTCGTTGGTCTGTACGTTGCTTTATCTTCGGGGTTACAGTACCTTGTTTTTGGCGGTGAGCTTTTACCGGTTGAATTTGGCTTGACGGCGACGTCCTCTTACGTCCCTAGACCTGTCGTCTGAACGGGTGTCTTGAAGCGGTGTTACATAAAGTTGCGGAACCAAAGGGGTGGTAGTACAAGAAGTTGGTTTGGGGACACACATGAACCGCTTAGCGGTTATTTGAAGAAACAATTATTCGTACATGATGAAGAAACACAATTAAACTTTTCAGGACATGGCACTACTAGAAAATTTAAACTTTAATAAAAATAAAACTAGCTCCTACATTAACTAATGAAATACTTGTAAACCTGCCCAAAAAGGGCGAAACATAATGACTACATCTTTACTCTCGTAGTGCTCCTAGCAAAGTCCTCCGGAACGTAATCTGGTCTCTCGACTGGGGAATCCCCACTACTGTATTTAGAAACAGGTCTCCTATTGGGCGAATGGAATCAATTTGACCAATCGTCGCGTGGCTTCTACAGCCTTTGGACCAAATAGTAACTGCAAAATCGGTAGTTTGTTATAATTTCAATGCTTGCTGTTTTCCAACTTATCGCATTTTATGTCGCGACAAGAAGGCTAAGTTTTAGAGATAATTCCATAATCTACATTCCTCGACGACTCGGAGCCACAATTTTTAAATATCTATCATGGGAAACTCGAAGTCATGGCCGTTCATAATAGAGAGAGAAAATAATTTATTTCGCTAACTCACTTACAATAATGGCTCTAGTCTATTGCGTATTAAATTTACTATTATAACTTGGGAAAAGGCCTGAATTAAAGAGAGTGCCCGGCACATGGCAGTGGAGAAAGATAGAAGAACAACGTTGCCGATCCTCTGTCTTGTCAATGCCTTCTATAGACGGTTGCTGATACAGGTCTATTGATGTAATATTAACTGTTCATTCCAGTTTGAAAACGTCTATAGTGAGGTCCACGTTATAATGGCAGTGGAGGAAGATAGAAGAACAACGTTGCCGATCCTCCATCTTGTCAATGCCTTCTTTAGACGATAGCCAATATGCGTTTAATGATGTATCCTACACACAATAACTCCTATTACCTCATTACATCCATTTTTTATTTACTCTTCTATTCCTTAATTCTCTGTTCTCAGTGAGAATATTCAAATGAAAAAAACATTGTAATTTTATTCTCGTTGTACTGGCTCCACTGACTTGAGAAATGAAAAAAACATCTCCCACACTGTGGGAATCCGTCTCAAAGTTTTAAAAAGGATAATTGAGTCAGCACCATGAGCCAATCATTTTTAGGTTATCGTTGAAGCTCAGGTTACCACTCGAATTTCTACAACCACACATCTGATATCCTTGAAACTACACGAATACAAGATGATTTCTGAGTTGGTTACCCAACTCGCAATGTCTATCTGTAGCTATACAAATCTATAGCTAGTATTGTTGGTAACCCTATCAATATAATCATTTTTCATGAGTAAGATAAGTTAGCTTTTCGGAGTTCATTGCTATAAATTTGGGTAACGATTAAAAATATTACTATTTACATCAAAAATACAATAGGCTACTCACATTAACTTCCTGTTCCATTATCGAGCCACTAGACACCGGAAATATTCGTTAGAACTGCAAAATTGACGAGCGCGACGACATAGAGGTCTGTTCCACTTGAAATTCGCGACGCGACTGATTCAAAACAAAGGCAGAGGTGACCGTCCAAATTTGACAAGTTATGACAGGCGACGTGCTAACGTGCAGCCCGGCAGTCGCTCCATGACTGCAGCGTATCGTTTACCGGTTGCCATGGTTACGGCGCTTGGCGGCACATTTGAAAATTTCAAAATTACTGCCGACTGAGTAATTACTACACCTGTAGAGCGTTATACATTGTATTGTTTAATGATGATTTGAATGTTGAAGAAGAAGGACAAAAATGAAAAAGAGAAAGTGATTCGCTCTTTTTCATTTTTCGAATTTTCTCCTTTTTCTTTCCCTTTAAGTGAAAGAAAATGTAATAATGAAGCCATCTGATGATATTAAATGGGCTGCAAAGCTGTTTGATTGTTAGTATTCTGACTCAGCAGCAGCGCATGCGCAGTATGCCATTTTTTGTGATCTTGGTTTGAAATATTATTCATAATCTCAATATCTCAACAATGCGGAATTCAAATAATATTGTTTCCCATGGACGTGTCTCATGTATCCAAATAGTATTGAAAAATCAGAACTACAATAGTTATTTGTGCTACTAGTGCGCAAAGTGACAGTTTGCTGCACCGAAAGAAACGTTTAGCGGAATGGTTTCTTGAGTGCAGCAGAGGAACTTTGCGCACGTATTTCACATTAAATTTTTCCTACAGTTACCATTGAATATGAAAAGTGGGTAATTATGGGTAAAATTCCCTGAAATCCATCAAATGTTTGTGTGTGTGATGCTGTTATTAATAAAAACCTTAATTTATTTAAAATTGAATAATGTAGTAGTAAATGAATGAAGGGGCGGCTGTCGCTCATGTGGTGGCTGTCCTCGTTGTCCTTAATACAAGGTGGGGCAGTCAAACCGCACGATTTAACAAAGCCAGTGTAGTAGAGGAGGTGTATGGTGGGGGAAGTAGCAGTGACCGGAATGTTCTAGACGTTTGGAAGTTAGTAGCCATGGAGAAGTGGACCGGTGAACAGCGCGGCTTCATTGTTACAGCATATTTAGAAAATGGCCGAAGCTTCATTCGTGCACAATGCGAGTTCCGCCTACATTTCCATCTTGCACCTCGTGCGCCTGTTCCAAGCAGGAAAGCCATTTCTGTTTGGACTAACAATTTAAAATAGTGGGTAAAACAACAGTAACAAGGGGTGGTAGTGTAAGAACTGTTAGAACGCCCGAGAATGTGGAAGCTGTACGTGAATCGTTTACAAGACGTCCACGAAGATCTGCCAGGCGCCATAGCATTGCTCTTGGACTCTCAACTGGCACCGTAAGACGAATTTTACATGATGACTTATATA
The DNA here is from genome assembly GCF_014356525.2 of Nilaparvata lugens. Lineage (NCBI taxonomy): Eukaryota > Metazoa > Arthropoda > Insecta > Hemiptera > Delphacidae > Nilaparvata > Nilaparvata lugens. The sequence goes on from NC_052516.1 coordinate 23,641,686, forward strand.
TTTACATCCGTATGAAATTCAAATTGTGCATGCTTTGAATCCTACAGACTATCCTATTCGTGTTGGCTTTTGTGAACACATGTTACAGTTAATTGAAGACAACCCACTGCTCGTCCATAACTTATGGATGAGCGATGAGGCTCATTTCCATCTAAGTGGAAACGTAAACAAACAAAATTTTCGGTATTGAGCTGTTCTTAATCCTCAAGAGCTTCATGAAAGGCCACTCCATTCACCCAAAGTGACTGTTTGGTGTGTGATGTCTACGAATGGAATAATTGGCCCATGTTTTTTCGAGGATGACAACGGCCACGCCGTTACAGTAACATCAGCTCGCTATGTTCAAATGCTGAACAACTTCCTCATTCCTGAACTTCGACGATTTCATGTGAATGAGGACACTTATTTCCAACAAGATGGAGCAACTTGCCATACGGCAAGAGTATCAATGGATCTTATGAGAAATCTTTTTCCGAACCGCTTGATCAGTGGGAATGGGGATATTCAGTGGCCTCCTCGATCACCCGATCTAAGCTCGTATGATTTCTTTTCATGGGGATACCTCAAGTCAAAGGTTTTTGAGACTCGTCCAGCAAAAATACAGGACTTAAATAAAAATGCGGATTACACAAGAAATTCGTGCAATAACACCAGAGATGCTACGACGTGTTAGTTAGAATTTCAGTTCAAGACTTAGACAATGTGTGCAAAATGATGGTCGCCACCTTACTGGAGTAATATTCAAAAAGTAACAGTTTTTCTGTTTATAACAAAAATTTCCATTCGTGTTCTTACTATTTGTTGAAATATATTACTTGAAAATATTTTCTGTGTAAGTTATTTTAATACCTAAAATAGTGCCGTTTGACTGCCCCACTCTGTATTATTATAACGTGCACCACAGTCACTGTTACCAACTTCATTTTGATTTTGCTGCACTGGTGCTCCATATAACTTAATAACTATTTTGCATTGCCATGTTGCAAATCTGAGATGCAGAAAAAAAATTTCCCGCACTAGAGCGGAAAAGTGATTCTTTGCGTTCTGTAATCAGTGCAGGAATGGCCACTTTTCAAGGTAACTGTAGAAAATATAAATTTCAAGCACCAATAGACTTTTATGCAATGCACCAAGTGACTGGACTATTTTATTCGGAAAACAATCTTATGTCATTCAAGGATTAGGCTCTGTTGGCCTGTTCCGGCATCCATTTCTTCATTTCGCTTCTTATGTTGATCAGGATGGCGCTGACTTTATAAAGTGGATCTAACCATACTTGTTATTGCTATCATAGTCTCTATCAATGCACGAAAATCACTCCACGATACACCAACAAACTGAGAGCTCTGAGTGTAACACTACACCAACATAAACAAAACATGCCCACATTATGAAGTTGGGCATTAGCCTCCGCTGCTCTATGGAGCGATGGCTTAGCGGGGGGCTCACTGGGTGGTCCAGGGGGGTCCGGGGGTCCAGGGGGTTCAGAAAATCCTTCCGCTACCGCCTAAGCTTAAGCCTCAGTTAGCGTGAGGTCCAATTTGTAAGTAATAGATAGGGTCGTTATCGAGAGCAGGGCCCCCTAATAGAGGCTACATCACTTCCTTCCCATACTCTTTCTCATCATACACTCATCACGATTGTTTCCTCCTCTTCCTCCTCCTACTTCTCCGATTCTTTATTCTCCTCAGTCTCTCCTTCTCTTCCATATTCTCTTCCTCCATGAACAGTCACTATTCTTCTTCTTCCTCCACCTTCTCACACTCTCTCTTTCCACTTCCTTCCCATACTCTTTCTCATCACGATTGTTTCCTCCTCATCATCTGCTTTCTCCTCCTACTCCTCCAATTCTTCATTCTCCTCAGTCTCTCCTTCTCTTCCATATGAACATCCTGTGTTCTCCTTCCTCAACCACCTTCTCACACTCTCTCTTCTCACTTCCTTCCACTGTTTTCTCCATACTCTTTCTCATCATACACTCATCACGATTGTTTCCTCCTCTTCCTCCTCTTCCTCCTCCTACTTCTCCGATTCTTTATTCTCCTCAGTCTCTCCTTCTCTTCCATATTCTCTTCCTCCATGAACAGTCACTATTCTTCTTCTTCCTCCACCTTCTCACACTCTCTCTTTCCACTTCCTTCCCATACTCTTTCTCATCACGATTGTTTCCTCCTCATCATCTGCTTTCTCCTCCTACTCCTCCAATTCTTCATTCTCCTCAGTCTCTCCTTCTCTTCCATATGAACATCCTGTGTTCTCCTTCCTCAACCACCTTCTCACACTCTCTCTTCTCACTTCCTTCCACTGTTTTCTCCATACTCTTTCTCATCATACACTCATCACGATTGTTTCCTCCTCATCCTCGGCTTTCTCATCCTACTTCTTCAATTGTTTATTCTCCTCTGTCTCTCCTCCTCTTCCATATTCTCTCCCTCCATGAACAACAACTATTCTTCTTCCTCCTCCACCTTCTCGTACTCTCTCTTCCCACTTCCTTCCACTGTATACTGCATACTCTTTCGGATCATACGCTCATCATACTTGTTTCCTCCTCATCATCTGCCTTCTCCTCCTACTCCTCCAATCCTTTATTCTCCTCAGTCTCTCCATTCGTTTCTCCATGAACATCCTGTATTCTTCTTCCTCCTCCACCTTCTCACACTCTCTCTTCCCACTTCCTTCCCATACTCTTTCTCATCATACGCTCATCACGATTGTTTCCTCCTCATCCTCCTCCTACTTCTCCAATTCTTTATTCTCCTCAGTCTCTCCATTCGTTTCTCCATGAACATCCTGTATTCTTCTTCCTCCTCCACCTTCCCACACTCACTCTTCCCACTCCCTACCACTGTTCTCCCCATACTCTTTCTCAGCATACGCTCATCACGATTGTTTCCTCCTCATCCTCCGCTTTCTCCTCCTACTTCCCAAATATTCTTTATTCTCCTCTGTTTCTCCTTCTCTTACATATTCTCTTCCTCCATGAACAACCACTATTCTCCTTCCCACTCCACCTTCTCACACTCTCTCTTCCCACTTCCTTCCACTGTTTTCTCCATACTCTTTCTCATCATACGCTCATCACGATTGTTTCCTCCTCATCCTCTGCTTTCTCCTTCTACTTCTCCGATTCTTTGATCTCCTCAGTCTCTCCTTCTCTTTCTCCATGAACATCCTGTATTATTCTTCCTCCTCCACCTTCCCACACTCACTCTTCCCACTCCCTACCACTGTTCTCCCCATACTCTTTCTCATCATACACTCATCACGATTGTTTCCTCCTCATTCTCCTCTTCGTTCTCCTATTTCTCCAATTCTTTATCCTCCTCAGTCACTTCTTCTCTTCCTCCATGAACATCCTGCATTCTTCTTCATCCTCCACCTCCTCACACTCACTAACCCGCTTTCTTTCTCTCCTTATCTTCTCACTCAACCCAGAAAACCTTTTTCTACCACTACTCAGCATTGCTTTATCAACTCTTCTTTCTCTTCACCTTTTCACACTCTCTTTTCCTCTTTCTTTCTCTCCCTATCTTTGTTCCCAACCCAAAACACCATTTTCTTCCATAACTCTGCATTGCTTTATCTGCCTTATTCAAGAGCCAAGTTCGATTCTACCTTATACCAACTCCATCCTGCTTCATTGACTGGCGATAGTAAAGCACTAATGTTTTTATTCAGTATAAAAACAGAGTATCATAAGCTTCACAGCTAACTACTGTAGAATACGGTGGTGATATAATAATCTTCTGTATTGATTCCATGGATGAATAATTTATCACATTACTACTAGACTAGGAAGGTGTTAGTTTTCTCTTGCAAGGTATAGATACTTCCCAAAAATTCAATACCCTATAATATGTTCGTGAATACATTACGTACTAGTATAATTATTGAAAGTAGGACATTGATTTCTCAATCGAGAATAGTTCCCTTTTTTAAAAATGTGAATTTTTTCAACAATTTCAAGTCGTCTTATCCAATATAGACGGCTCTCAACATACGTCTCTCGCTCGAGTGAGAAGGTGCTCCAGAAAGAGGGGATGAGTTCCAGGGTTTGAGGGTGTTTGGGGATGACGGTTGGGAGCGTGGAGGGGGGAAATAGCCCGACCACGCCCATATGTCACTGCTAAGTACTTATTTATGGGGCACTGGTCCAGAAGGGTACTAGAAACCTTGAAGTGGCCCTTTAAAAGCCAGCCCCCTATCAAACCTCGGCCCAGCAATAATTTTGGGTTCTTCGAGAACTGCAGCATTTTTAAACGGTGAACCCTTCAGGGTTCAGGACATGGTCGGGGTCATTTCTCATAGATCTTGGATTCTGTGGATACCATTCAACAAGTTTGTTGCAGTTTCAGGATGTAGGTTCATTGAAGTCTGTGGTTGGTTGAATTATGAATAAATATCGGGGCACCGAGCTTCGCTCGTAATTTTTACTTTGATAAACAGAACACAATTCTCTAAAATGATCGTGTTTATATTTCACAGCTGGCTGGCTATATGTCATCTTATGAATTTCGGGGATGCGATATTTTGAGTTTTTACATAGGCCTACTCACTTGCTCTCTCACTTTTTTACCATCCACAGCTGTTTCAGCCAAGGATGAATTATCCTTCTCGTTTAAGAATGAGGCTTACAGTTCAATGGGCAAGGAAAGTTGTGTGAGTGTACCACACCAGATTTTTTATTATTGATAAACAGAACACAATTCTCTAAAATGATCGTGTTTATATTTCACAGCCGGCTATATGTCATCTTATGAATCACATGCTCACTCGCTCACTCACTTTTTTACTATCCACAGGATGAAAATTATCCTTTTAATGTCGTTCAGCGAGTTTTCCCAAGGATGAGACCCAGTGCAATCGAATTTTTATATCAAAAACCAAATTTCATGAAAATCGTTAGAGCCGTCTTGGAGATCGGTTGAACATAAATAACCAGATATAAATTTATATAAATCATGTGGTGCGTTTTTTGAAGGCTTCACACATGTAGGGTGAATCTTGTACTGAATCAATGGTGTAGAGGTTATAAATTTTGTAACTGCGTGCGTGGACGCTGAGTGTACACCAGACTGATTGACTCACTACAAGATTCAATACAATTGTCGGAATCGCGGGAGGCCTAAACGCTCGCTCACCCTTGATTCTTCTTATGACAGATTGTATGGAGATAAAACTTCATAAGTAGTGTAGCGGACGCTAAACACTGAATACGGATACCTTAAAATTATTACCTGTGAAGAATGAGCATACAAAATCATACAGGTCGAGCAAAAATCCCGATGTAGATAATTTACGGGACTGCGTCTCTAATAAGTTCTGAAGGATTAAAATACGGTATTTGGACCAAATATCGTTCAGAATATACTTCGAGAACAGAGTCTTGTCGGGTTTTAAGCTCTATTGTAGGAATTTATATGATCTCTGGCTGCATCTGCTGTACAATTGATGTGTTCGCTCCTAAGTCGAGGTTGGCAACAGATAAAAGCTGATATATGAGCAGGTAAGGACAAAGAATAAATATCTCGATCTGACCCCACTCACTACATCCACTTAGACCTGTTCCAATATCCAGCTTAATTCAATTATTTCAATGATCGTATTCGATCGGTTCTTGATGATATAGAACGTATCAGACACAATAATTGACAGGCTTAAGAAATAATCGAACTCAGAAAACGAATTAACAAAACTGGAATATATTATAATAAAATATATGATCTCACAGTGCAGATTCAGAATATAATTTACAGATTGAAAGTGGTTTAACATTAACAAAAATGATTAGCAATTTTCTTGTACTTGCATGATATCATGCATGATTCGACAGAATTTTACAATTGATAAAATTTAACAGTTTTGAAAAAATAGTGAGAAATGAATAAAAAAATGTTTTTTAAAATTGTTCGGGGTCGTGGTTCTGGCAGCGGAGGATAGTTAATCAACTACAAGTTCTTAGAAATTCTATATGAATAAATTCTAGGCTCTTAAATGCTAAAGGCTTGTCGGCGTGGCCAATAATTTAACGAAGAAAAATTTATGTTTTCTGCACTGTAATATTTTTCGAAGCGTAGATTGGGGCCCCTTTAAACTTATAACTCACGTGAAATTCCTTGGCGGTCGTGGTTTTCTTCTTTAGATCAAAATCGTTTGGTCGGCAGCAATCCAGGCTTCGGTTTCAGCACGTGGGGAATTTAAATTCAAATATATCCTTCACCAAATTAATTAAGGGATGATTTAACTTTAAACTTTTAAATTTATCGATTGATGAAAATAAATTTACAAATAACAAATAGATTGGCCTAAAATATTGGCTCACAAATAAAACATATAAAATCAAACAAGAATTTTTTACGAATAGGTCTTGGTAACTATAAAGAGATCTGAACGGTGAGGATTTCAAAAGGGAAGTGCTGTCTTTCTCTAAGCTTCTTGGCTAGACCTTTCTTCTGAGAATCTCGATGTAGTAAATTTGCATAAAAATTTGCCATTGGTAGAACGATTGTGACGTAGACGTGACGTCAGTGGCAGGCAGTAGAATATAATTTCTTTAATTACAATAATAATTCAATTTATATAATTCTTAAAACTGCTTAATCTTCTAGACATAGTTCCTCTCATACAATGTACATGTGCTAGCGTATATGATAAGGCAGGTTTGTTGTCTGATAGTAGATTAACATGTGTTGCTTTCAAACGATCACCTTTTTGGTGCTATTTTTATGCACTATGATTGGCTTAGGCTTGCCAAAGAGATTTAATTACCATGTGGTTCAGTTGAAGTAATAATTAATAAATTAATATTCTTATACAATTTTATTATGTCTGAGACTGTTATAATTAATTTCTGCAGTTTTTTACCAATAATATAATTTCATGCTATGACCTAGTTAGTTACAATAAGACTTGACATTATAATATAATTTCTTAAGTAATAAATAATTTCAACGATAATACATACATTTTTATTTTTTATTCGAAATTCTTGGTCCTTTATTGATAGTTCTTTTAATTTTTAGAAATGATATTATATCTTGCGTGAAACTGGCGTGACATTTGACCATACTTTGAATCAGTCAGCTGCGTTCGAACTGCTTTAAAAACATCTGATCGATAGTAAACAAAGTGTAACCTCAAAATTCAATGAGCAATTCATAAATGATTCGTGCTTTATTTGCAGAATAATTATAATTTTATTGAATAATTTTCTAGAAAATATTCAGTACAGAATGGTACTCTTATCTAATATACAGTTACTGATAAGTAAGCTTTATCGCTCGGTCACTAACTATTCCTTTGGCAAATTCTTTCATTTTAAAAGGTAATCACAATTTTCTCTCTTCTCATGAGATCTATTTGAAAGATTCATCACACAAAAGCCCCCAGGATATTTAAATAGGTAATTGGGAGACGAGTCGAAACAATGACTATTTGAAAAATCCGATATTGTGATGAATACACTATTTCATCTCCTTACTTCTACGAAAACTCGACACTTAACACTAAAAACGATATATCGTGCACTTTTGGCTACGAGAAAATAAATAATTGATTGTTCCTTCCATTGGATACAATCGAAATACAATAATTAATGAGGTCTCTTTGGATCCTTCATTAAAACAACTCCACAACTTCCATTCATGGGTGGCTTATGAGCAGACCCATAACTATAACAAATATACAAAATTCGACATATTATCCTCTTAGGATTCAAACAGTATTTGCAACAAATATAGATTTTCATCATTTTTCATGGTTATTACAAGTTTCGACTCTTTGTTCTGGCTTTTACATAAATTGGGTGAGAGTGTGATTTAACTTCGGTGACTTGACAATTGTCTACTGTTTGATTCGAGCAATTCCTTTTTTACGCTTAGTACGTTGTGTACAAACAGGGTTACACTTGAAGTGATTTTTGATTTTTATCAATGCTGGTTACAAATATTATGCTTTCAAGATTATATTTATCAATTTGAATTACAATTCATGATCTTTTGATGCAACAATAATAAAATTTCACATTTGAAGGTAAGAATTTCATTTTCTTTTGAGCTTTTTTAGAGATACATTTATATGATATATAACATGCGCATTCCGTGCGATTTAACATAAATATATATTTTTGGTTGCGTTTTTTTACTTATAATTTCACATTAAATAATAGGTTACAATAATTAATAACGATATTGCTTTGATTCCATTAAAATTGACTCTATGATCTCGCACACATTGGTTGGTGTGACAAAGAAAATTATCGAACAGGCTTTGACTCTGGATAGATTTTTCTATCGATTCTGTATTTCGAGGTTAGATTTACACATTTTTTCAAATAAACTTTGTTTATTTTCTTTCCTCCTATTCACTACTAACTTCATCTGATTTCTAATTTACAATTATTTTCTGTTGATAATACAATTTTTGTTTTTGTTTTTCAGTTGGGCAGATATAACTAGGCAATGTTTCTGTGATGACTATGACACGAGGTGGATGGCTTGATCAGGTTGGTAAATTCTTAAAGTTGTTTTCAGTTTTAATTTCTTGACTTAAAGTTGATTTGAATTTCTTCTTTTGAAGTGAATTAATAATATTTCCTTATTAGCTGAGATGCAGCGAAGTTTAGGTTATGTTGTTGATTTGGCAGCAGTAGAAAGATGCTGGTCCGCGAAGATATGATTCGGTGGGTAGGCTGTAATTATGAACTGTTTGATAATTGGTGTATTCCACAAATGTAGTTTCCAGTTAATTAAAACATCATTTCTTTCTCAAGCCCCCATCTAAATTTGATTCCGGTGTTATTCAAGGTCCAATTCCGATTTGTGACTATCCATTTTATCAAACTTGGTTTAAAACGAATGTGCCTGTGGTGTAGATCATTTCCTACAAATTCATTTCCTCTTGGTCGGCCGGTGACATGTAGTTTGCTATTCTTGAACCTTACATGCCGGTGGTGTCTGTGTGTTTTTCCGAATAATATTTTTCTTTTTGACATGCTGGTGTTCAGCCTATTTGGTTTTAACCGGACATGACTGCGGTGGTTGTAGGTTTCTCTTGACACTATCTTTCTTCTCTGCATGGCGGGGAAGAATCTGATATTCAACTTCAGCCTAACATGACGGCGGTGTAGATGAATTCTATCAATGCTTCTTCTTTTCCGTTGAACTGCTATTTTGCTTGTATGTTGTTTTGATTTATTGGTTTTTAGTTTCAGTTGTGATTTTGATTTGTTGTGAATTTTTGTTTTATTTCTATTGTTTGGCGAACTATCTTCATGAGTGCTGGGTTTTTCTGTTGCAGGTGTTGTCCTCGGTGGCTCGGAGATATGTGCGGTCGGCGGTCCGGGCTGCTCTTCTACTCGGCAGGCAACGTCCTGGGACTCCTGGTAGTCGGCGCGCGGTGGTACGGGCTGTCCCTCTACCTGATGGATGTCATCCTCAGCTTGGCGGGTGATGTCGTCCGGCTCCTCTCGGCGTTCTGCGGGGTGCGGTGCGACTTCGGTCTTGACATTCTCGGTAGGTTGGTCCTCCATACACGTGTCATGTTCACTGGTCTGTTTTATGACCTCTCCTTCGAGTATGTCCGCTTTCGCATGCATGGGCTCGATCTCTGGTCCAATATTGACTTCCGTTGCATGACACTTCTCCTCAATTTGCCATCCTAATATCCTGCTTTCTTCCGCTTCCCTCAACTTTTGTTCTGGTTTCTTGAAACTCTGTTCACTTGTGTTCCGCATCTGTCGGATATCTTTAATTAGTTCTTCATTTGCTCGTTTGTTTTCTCTAATTAGTTCTTCATTTGCTTGTTTGCTTCCCCTAACCATATTGATAGATAGATATAGATAGATATAAAAGTGCTTTATTGAAAAAAAAACAATATTTTACCAGAAGTATCATTTAAAAATATTGCATACACTATACGGCTTGGTCAAAGACCGTCAGCCGGAAATTCCGAATTACTAAGATAAATGAACACACATTCTTCAAATCAAAATAAAATAAATAAATGAGTCTCTTTGGATAAAACAGAAGCATTCTGACATTTTATATTTCTAATGTGATCCAATTTCTTTCTTCATTTTTTTAAATGGAAAAAAATAATAATAAAGTCCAAATAATACATAATGATCAAATTTCTTGATATACACAAATTAAATTAAACAACCTGAGTAGAAAAAAGTCGGAAAAGAGTACCCAATGACTAAATTACAAAATATACAACTTACTATGGCACTAACCAAATATGCGTAAGAAGGAAATATCCATGTTACGCTATTTCATTTCTTAATTTAGATTGGATTAATTCTTTCTTTTTCAAAAGTATATAGGCCTATTACCTTTGAGTGGAAATGATCTAGATGAGAACGAAACAGCACCAACTTGGCCTCAATTACAAACATTGACAACTATTGAGATGATGTATAATAATAACAACAATAATAATGGGGGTTCATTAGTATTTTAATATCAAACCAAACTATTAAATTATTGAAATACCTCAGTAATTAAACTCTTGAATTAATTGCCATCTATAGCGCCAAGCATCTCTACAAAATAATGCCAGCTTTACCCAATCCTTGCCGTTCAAAAAATCAATAAATGCTTCCTGGTTAAGCTCAATAGCTCCCAAATATCTACATCTCCACTCTGATAGAATGGGGCATACTGCTAGGAAATGGAAAATATCCTCGTTATCCCCTCTGTTACATAATGAACAGCGCATGTCTCTATTTTCCAACCACGGCTTGTAGTTCAAATCTATCAATCCACATCTTGCCTTCATCACCCATTTTATAAGCGCATGGCTACTCAGCTCCTTTATATAGCTCGCAGATCCTAGACCCAATTTCAGTGCTCTGTAATGAATATGAAAATTTGCCGCCGTTGCACCTCTCAAAAGATCCTCCCTGAAATTCTCTCTCACCCCATCCAACAATTTCAACATTTCTCTCTTCCAGTTACCCATATTCTGAGCGGAAAAATCCAAATTAACATTGCACTCTGTTGCCATTTGTATCCATGCCTTGTACCAAAAACATTTCTTCCTTATTACCTCCACAGCCATAATCTTTGGTAATCTATCGTTTTCCATTTTCAAAACTTTATTGATGTATTGAAAATGAAGCTTCAATGTATACTCGAAAATCAGCCTTTCATCCGTTTCAAGAAACAACATGTAATTTGGTGTGTTATTTGGCAAAGCGAACAATCTTTTAATATACAATCGTTTTAGTTTCTCAATGCTATCAAATTTCTGAAACCCCCACACTTGTGCCGCGTAACAGATTATTGCTCTACTACATGCATTAAATAATACCGATTTAGCTTCAAGATTGATTTTATTGTCATTTATCACTCTGTTCCAACCAACATTCAAACTCAATTTTGCAATCTGTAACCTCTCCTTCATGTGCTGCTCCATGCTCATTTTTGGTGTGAATGTCACCCCCAAATATTATAACTGTTAACTTGTTCCACTTCATTGCCTCCAAAAAACCAGCGTTCATTTCTACCCATTCTTCCACCGTTTCTGAAAACTAAAATTTTTGATTTTTCCAGGTTGACAGTTAGATTCCACTGCTCGCAATACAGTTTCATATTATTTATCATCCTTTGTAAGCTAACAGGAGAGTCTGACAAGAGTACAATATCATCGGCGTACATTAGTACCCTTATTCGTTTGTTTGCCACTAGTATGCCTCCCTCTAGAGCATCATCTAAATCATTCAAAAGATTGAGAATAATAACGGGCTGATCACGCATCCCTGCCTTAAGCCCATCTCTGTAGCAAAGCTCTTTGTCAGGCCATCTTTACACCATACACTAGCAATTGTTTCACTATTCAAAGCTTTTAGTATATTAATCATTTTTGTGGATAAACCTAGGCAGGATAACTTGTAGAAGAGAGCGCTTCTATCAATAGAGTCGAACGCGGCTCGGTAATCGACGAAGAAACAGTAAACTTTATTTTTTCTAATCTGCAATTTTAATTGAATAATAGATGAAAGAGTGAAAATATTATCGACAGTTGAATAACCTTTTCTGAAGCCGGCCTGATATTCATTGAGAATATTTCTGTTCTTGACCCATTTATCAATTCGTTTCAACAAACATCCACAAAACAGTTTTGCGATAACGTCCATAAGTCTTATACCTCTATAGCTCTCTACATTTTCTCTCTCTCCTTTCTTGTAGAGTGGGAACACGATCGATAACTTGAAACTGTCTGGCACGTCACCCGAGTTGAAAATTCTATCAAATAGAATTATAATCTTATCAATTAGACTCGACGGAGCATTTTTGTAAAATTCATAGGAAATGCGATCCACTCCTGGTGCTTTATTATTTTTAGCTTCCTTTATAACTAACAACAACTCTCTCATTTCAAAATTCTAATAGTAACAAAGTGTAACCTCAAAATTCAATGAGCAATTCATAAATAATTCGTGCTTTATTGCAGAATAATTATAATTTTATTGAATAATTTTCTAGAAAATATTCAGTACAGAACGGTACTCTTATCTAATATACAGTTACTGATAAGTAAGCTTTATCGCTCGGTCGCTAACTATTCCTTTAGCAAATTCTTTCATTTTAAAAGGTAATCACAATTTTCTCTCTTCTCATGAGATCTATTTGAAAGATTCATCACAATAAGCAGATAAATAACCAGATATGAAAATACAGAAATTGCTCGTTTAATATAATAGGATATATAAATCAGTGATTTATCAAATTTAGGAATTGGAAGTTATTTTAGACATGAGAATGTTGTACATAATGTTTCAAATATCTTCACATTTAAGTGACTGAATATGACAGAATGGATACAGTACCGGCACTTCTGTTCCTTACAATGGAGTGAATGATTAAATTAATATTCCTATTGACTCATGATTGTAAGATATCGAATTGCTCTAACATTCATCAAATGATTGACTTGATGTTACTGGATGTTGGAATCTGAATGTGAACAGAAACTATGTTATTAATAATATAATAACATATAAATATATAGTAGTTCTATGAACAGTAGACCAGCAACTCGAGTCGCGCAGTTAAAAACCACAGCCTCCTCTAATACTGTCCATCAGAGTGAATTATGTCCTGTCTTGACATGTCGGCGAGATATCGGTGTGTAAACAATAAATGGCTGTTTGGGTTGTTGTATCGACAATAATTATCAATATCAATTCTAATTACTAGCATTACAATGCTAACAATTTGTTGTAAACAGCTATGCTACTATCATCAAAAGCTTACCGATTTAGAAGGAAAGAAAAGTACCAATAAGCTAATAATAACTAATAAGCTACTTCGAGTTATCAAAATTACATGCCTCATTCCTTGCAATTTATAGTCCACACAACAGCTGACTTTTCACTAAGATACATTGAGATATTCATTGCATGCGTCATTGCATGCAATTAATAATCCACTCGACAGCTGATTTATAATGAGTAATTATTCTAAAGTCTGATTTTTACGGTAATATTTGCGTTCGATATTGAGTTATTTAAGAAAATTTGGAACCATTAAATTTAGAACATAATTGGTCCTTTCTTAACACCCAACATTTTGACACTCTCTATCGGTCTCACACTCTTTTGCTCTCTCTCACCCCTTTCTCTTTCTCTCTCTTCATGTTTAAATTAGAGCATTTTCTTGAGTGAGGTATTATTTTTCTACAACAAACTTATATCCATCACTCATACAGATCATCCTTGGAAGATTATATCAATATTTGGATATAATAACAAGTTACAAATTCAAAAATCACTAGTAGAATGGAATGAACGGCTCTCATAACTCCAAAGTCTAATTTCTGCATGTAATGACAAGAACATTTTCTTGAGTATCATTTTTCCACAACAGACCTACATCCATCACTCAAACAGATTATCCTTGGAAGATTATATCGATTTGGATATAATAACAAAATAACAGTTACAAATTCAAAAATCACTAGTAGAATAGATGAATGGCTCTGATAGAACTCCAAAGTCCAAGTTTTGGATATAATAACGAGTTACAGATTCCAAAATCACTAGTAGAATAAATAAATGGCTTTGATAGAACTCCAAAGTCCAAGTTTTGGATATAATAACAAGTCATAGATTCAAGAATCACTAGTAGAATAAATGAATGGCTTTGATAGAACTCCAAAGTCCAAGTTTTGGAAATAATAACAAGTTATAGATTCAAGAATCACTAATAGAATAAACTAATGGCTTTGATATAACTCCAAAGTCCAAGTTTTGGATATAATAACAAGTTACAGATTCCAAAATCACTAGTAGAATAAATAAATGGCTTTGATAGAACTCCAAAGTCCAAGTTTTGGATATAATAACAAGTTAAAAATTCAAAAATCACTAGTAGAATAAATAAATGGCTTTGATAGAACTCCAAAGTCCAAGTTTTGGATATAATAACAAGCTGCAAATTCAAAAATTACCAGTAGAATAAATGATTGGCTTTGATAGAACTCCAAAGTCCAAGTTTTGGATATAATAACAAGTCATAGATTCAAGAATCACTAGTAGAATAAATGAATGGCTTTGATAGAACTCCAAAGTCCAAGTTTTGGATATAATAACAAGTTACATATTTCAAAATAAGAAATGTTATGAATACGATACAGATTTGCATATGCTCTTTGTGGACTTCCGCCAAGCATTTGATAGCATCAAAAGAGACAAAATGATGAATGTGCTGAATGAGATGGGAATCCCAAGATAGTTGACCAGACTCATAAAGATGACAATGTATGGTACGACAACGCAAGTTAAAATAGGAAACAAACTGAGTCGCTCATTCAATGCTACAACCGGTGTAAGACAAGGTGACGCACTGTCAGCAACCCTCTTCAATTTTATGGTTGAAACAATACTTCAGAAGATAGGTACAAGTAACACAATACTTAACAAAACAAGTCAAATACTGGCCTATGCGGATGATGTGGTGCTGATAGCAAGGAATCACGATAAGTTGAAAGAAATTTTCAGCACAATGAAAGAGGAAGCAAGAGAGCTGGGTCTGGAAATTAATATTGGAAAGACTAAGTATATGAGAATGTCTGAAAATGAAAGAAGAAGGCACGTAGGCAACTTGATACTATCAGATGATTGCAGCATTGAAGGTGTCAGCGAGTTTAAGTATCTTGGAGTTACACTGACAGCCGACAATAAGACTGGCCAAGAAATTTCCAGCAGAATTATGATGGGCAATCGAGCGTATTTTGCAAAGCAAAGGATTTTTAAGAGTAGAATAGTATCGAGAGCAACTAAAGTGAAAATGCACAAGACGTTAGTCCGACCGGTTGTGACATATGGAGCAGAGACATGGACATTACTGAGCAGGGATGAAAGAGCACTGAAGTCATTCGAGAGAAAGATGTATCGAAGGATCTGGGGACCACTATATGATGGAGGGGTTTGGAGAACCAGACATAACAGCGAAATCGATGAGGCTATAGGGGAAGGAAATATTGTAAGATTTATTAAGGCAAGAAGGATGGAATGGCTTGGACATGTGGTGAGAGTGAATATGGAAAGGACATAACTTTGTGTTATGAGTGTGTCACGTTATTCTTTATATTTAAATAACGATTAGCCTCCTGCTTGGCATCAGTCGGTAAAGCATGAGATTTAATACAATTAGGTCGTGGTTTTTCTAATAGTAATCAGTCTTAAAAAATCTTGATAGGCCTAGATATGGGCTTCTCCAATAACTCTTGTAATTCAATAAATAATAAATATATATATATAAATGATACTTATACTATAGAGTTGAGGAATAAAAAATAAATTGCACACCATGAAAGTTTCATACATATATTACATAAATAATGCAAAGATCAATCGAGGCAAAAAATATATATAGAGCGATAAAAAATATAATATAAAAATAGAACAATAATTGATATCAGCAAAATATCACAGGCTAAACTTTATATTCTAGATTTATGGCACGAATCATTACCATGTGCCTTTATCTTAAAATCATATGCATTCCTTTGCATGTAGCTGCGACATGCACTTGCTAATACTTGTCGACTTGGATAATTCAATCAAAAATATGTGCTCTAAGATCAGCTTGATAAATTAGCCACTAATAATCCAAATATATATATATATTAAAATCTCTAGTATTTAGTAGATTTATTGTATCGAATATATATTTTATCTCAGGGTGCAAGATTCGGCACCTGACGGAATAGGTAGAGCCATTCATCTAGTGAATTAGAACTATGATAAATTATCGCAAATTGTATTGCAAAAATTAAATATGTATGCATATGTTTGATAGCCTAGATTTCGTACTTCTTTGATTTAATAGAATTTCTAAAATATTGATCTATATTTTTCTTTCAAATAAATACCTTTAATACTAATTTTACTTGCGCAAGTATTACTCTTATTAATTTCTCAATTATAATAAAACCCTTTCGGCGAGCTAGCTTTGATCATCAGATTAATTCGAAGCACTAGGGCGCCCATCACTAATTCAAATTAATCACTCACGTGTCGAAAATCTTCTTGTAAGCCGCCGATGTCGATCCAACTCCATGTGGTCCGGGAATATGGTAGCCGGAATCGTCTCCTCCAAGGGGTTATAAATTAATTAAAATGAAAAATGACTTCTGCTTCACAATAGCATCACGAAGTCTTTTAAGAAATTTAATAATTTACTTTAACTTTAACTTTTACAAAATCATTAGTAAGGTACTTCGCTCTAAAATATTTGGGGTCCTCTTATGGTGGCATCTGGCTGGCGAGTGCTGGTTCTTCCTTCTCAAGTTTTACAGATCCTCTTTCCGACTTTCAAATTAGCATAAAATTTAAATATCCAATCCTCCGCCATTAAATTCAAATAGATCTTACAAAAAATGCCAAAATATTGCTTAGATTATATGATTAATAATTTCTTTGCATTCGAGCCATATTGATAACATAGATTACACAAATTTTTACACAAAATCTAGTACATTTATATAAATATATATAAATATTTTTGAATTGGCCTACAGTTGCCGCCTATTAACTGCCGTTTTACTATTGGTGCATGCAAATTTTATTCGGTATTCATGCGCCTGGTAACTCTTATTTCTGAATACATTAAATTATTTTTATTTGGTTTTTTATTTATGCTCTTTGCATGCTAGTTAATATTCTATACATTAATATTAATTCCATGCTACCTAATAATTAGCCACGTGGACGGGTGTTTTTTCACATTGCACACCATCGATTGCAATAAAGCTCTGCCAAGGGGTTTTGGTCAGATTCTACGTTCTTCGGTTTGATCGATCTCTAGGTCACCGATCCGTGAATACATCTACATAACCTCAATCTTCAAATATTTTATATAATAATCTATTTATGAGCAATAAACTTCCTTCAAATCCTTTTTAGGTTCTTGTACCATTTAGCCAGAACAAGCTGATGCTATCTAATCTTGGTTATTATCTGCTTGGCGATATTAGCCAATACTTTATTTTTAGACCTATTACTATTTCTGTTAGGGCTTTTATCTACCCAGATTTAATATGTTACACGCGCCCCTGGGTTTGAATTCAAAATATTTGAGAATCACAATGTTTTTAATGAAAACCCACCCTTCAATACATCGATATACACTATACTATTTATAAATTATACTCTCATACTTCTATCACAGTTCGCAGACATATTTGCTGCATCTCCTTTATACCTTTATCAAATACAATAACAAATTCTCCTCCTCAACACACATAAAATATCATAAATATAACTTCTAAACGTACTCCTCCTGACACCACTTAAAACATAGTAATTTTTAAATTCGCCGCTTGCAGGGCCGCCAACCTAACTACACACATTTCATAATTCTCATAAATGATTCCTTTTAGACAATAATTTCGATTCATAAACTTCTGGGCTTATATCTTATAGTATTTCTTAGGTCTTAATATAAATAATTTTCTATACATCAGGTACAATACTTTTCTTTGCTAATGGCTCTTTGGTTTTGGTAGCTGGTATTCACTTTAAGTCTTTTCAGGTAACAAACGTGGCATAATTAAAAGTAATAAATATAAAACATATAAATAAATATATCGACATTATAAATATAATAAATAACAATAATAAATAACTTTGGGTACAGTATTTCTTTTTATAAAATATGTTCAACAGACATTACATTGTTTGATTTGGGTGGCTTTGGCAGCTGGTCACTGGTTCTACAGAATTTGCTGTCGATTTCATAACTATTACCTAACTGCTCAATTTTTTCTCTTAAAAAGGTAATTAACAAATTTTAATTTTATTATCCCCGCTTGTGTCCTTTTTTATCTGATGTATATAATTAATTACATATTTAAAAATTGTTCTTTTTCTTATTGCAGGCTTCTAACGGCTGGAAGGAATTAAACATTGGATTGTTGCCACGCGGTCCTATGCCAAGATTAATTTATTAAGGAAGGTTAGTAATCGGTTTGATAATAATGTTTTCCTTGATTTCTTATCATATTATTTCAAATTCTGTGATATTTCATGTAGAAATGTTGTGGTTTTCCGTATCTTGGTTTTTGCTTGTAGTAGCTGTACTGTGTAGGCCGTTAGGTTATCTGCTGTGTTGTTTGTTGAGGCTGTCCTAATTGATAATTATTTTCATCATAAATTTAAAGCCCTTGTATCTGTGTATATCTTTTAAACAATTCCTTGCTTCATTTATGGTAATTTCTTTTAATCCATCTTTTCCAATTATCCTAGTCTTAATTCATCCTTCCTTTCATTTTCATTTAAATTCTTGATTTCAGTTCATCATAAATCATTATGCTCACAACAATAACATTTTTATAATATTAACTTTCCAATTATCAATAATAATTCTTTCAATAATAACAATATAATATTTTCCATCATATCTACAACACAGTTTTATTAATATCACAGCCATTATACAAACATTAAAACCATAACAAAACATTTATCATCTTTTCAATAGCATAATATCCAGGTACTTCCATTTTATTAATTATTTTTATTTCTTTCACTCTTCCATAACACCGTTTATCTTCATCAATCTCCATAGTACTTCATTCCATTATTATCCGCGCATGAATCAATTAGTATCTTCAGTTCCGTTTTGTCATATTCATTTTGCCTATTTTCCGGTCACATCGCTGATGGCTCTCTTAAAACGTATGTGCCGCGGATGCATGAGTCGGCGGTCTCTTCCTGTCCTCCTCGGTGCCGGTCCGGATCCTCCTTGGCCTCTTGAAGCGTGCATGCGGCCTCCATCGGCGCGCGCGGTTCCTCCTTCGTCGCTCTTCCGCCTCCGGGCCTTGCGATGCATTTCTCCCGAATGCCGTCCTCTCGTCCTGATGTCGGTCGGGTGTCCTCGGGCGCCTCCGTCTCCGGGCTTGCGGTGGTCGCTCCTCTTGTCCGGTAGTCGTCCTCCCTGGTGTCATCCTCTTGGTCCTCTATCCTGGGTTCATTGGGGTGGTGGTGGTGGTCGAATGATGCGCGGGTGCGGTGGCGGTCTCTTGATGCGCGGGTGTGACGTGAGACAGTATGGTGGCGGTCTCTGGATGTGCGGGCTGCTCTTCCTGCGGTGATGGATCGTCGGCGGGGAATAAAGGCTCAAGAGGGGTTGATGTTTGCGGCTGTTTTAATTGCATGTTGAGCGGCGGTTTTTGGTGGTGATTTATTTGTATTGGCTTCTGTTTTTCTAATATTTTCGGTAAACCGTTCACAAAGGTGGTATATGAGGCTGTAGTATCTTTATTTTCTATCTATTTTTCTGAGTTGTGTGGGTTGTATCGGGGTTATCATGTAGACATAATTGTTTAGCTGTAGTTTTCTGTATATCGGTGGGGGTCGTTGGGTGCTGGGTCCATGTTTGTGTGATTTATCGTTGCATGCGCTAATGTGTAGTTGTACTTATTTGATGAGGTGGCGGTTTGTAATTTCTATTATAATTATTCTGAGTGTAATCATTTTTTGTGTTAAATCGATCACGGCCATAATAATAATTTTTTTGTAGGTTTGCTGTGGATAATGGTTGTTTGACGATTTTGAAAGCTTCTATTATTCCAATTATTTTGATTATGATCATAGCAGCGTTTAAATTGAGGAGTAGGTCGTGAGCAATCATATGGTACTGATTCATAATTTTGGCTGTTATACTGATTAATTTTTGAGTTATGTTGATTTGGTGCGTATCTCTGGTCTGAACGGTGGTTTGATATTGCCATCACAGACTGTATGCCATATAAATGATTTATCAGCTGCTTGCAATCAGTAATGGGTTGTGTGGCGAGTGCCATTCTAACTTGATACGGTAGCTTCTTTAAAATAATACTTGCTAATGCCGATTCATAATGGGCTCGCTCAATTGAGAATTTTTAAACTGTAGGGCAGTGACGAAAGTGGTACATGCACCGTCTAAGTTAGGGTTGAAATCGCATGATATAATGTCCGCTAGCACGTCCAACTGTTTACTTCTGCTCCAATACTGTTCCAGGAAGACAGCTACAAACTCATCCAATGATGTAAATTCATGGACTCTACTCCGAAAGAACATCAGGGGTTCGCCAATCAATAAACTAGTCAAACGAAGACGCCAAAAATTCCAAGAGGTGGGTGTTAATTTTGAACTAGTTTTATCTGATCTATAAATTCTTTAGGTTGGAGATAGCGGTCTGTATTGTCAAAGGCCTAGTCCTTGAAATGTAGTATGTACGTTGAGGTGGTCTGTTTATCCTTGCGGGAATTGTTGTATTGATTTCAAGTTGTTATTTTTTCCTGTGTTATCTTCCAATGACTATTCTGTGTAATTATTTGCTTTACTTCGGATTTAATGAGTGAAGAATGATTTTTGAATTAGTAAGTTCTGTTTAATGAATTAAGTTTCTGTGTTTTGATTTATATCAGAATTTGGGTGAGCTATTTCATGAATTTGCGAAGTGTTTTGTGCTGGTAGGTTATCTATTCTTTCGTTTAACTCACAAGTGACAGTATCTATTTTGCTGTTAAATCGTTGTAATTAGTTTTGATTTTCAGCGGTAGATGTGATATTGTTCCGCAGTTCCTTACCCGTTCTTACCGATGTATCCTTCAATGATTCCCGCATTTCCTTCATTTCCGCCTTCAAGTTCTTCATTACCATGGTCATTGTTTTTTCTAAACTATTAGAAAATGACTTGATCATCCCCTCTACTATAACCCTTCTTATTGCTTCTTGGGAGACATTTAACGGTTTATTACTGTTCACAGGATTCTTGGCGGTGATTGAAGAGATCTGGGCGTTGGACTCCATCGCGCCCCCCTCAGCGTCGATCTCCGCTACTATCGCCGTCTGCAGTGTGTCTGCTACCTTACTTTGCGTGGACGAAAAGAGACTCATATTTTAAAAATGGATTAAGTGTCAAGTGTTTGTTAAAAAAGTGAAAGTTTTGGCCAACAAGGCATTAATAAGGACACAAATGAGGATAGGCCTATGGACATTACAAGCCAGGTAACCTATTTATTACTTAAGCTTATAATATAATAATACTATTCATTGATTTCTGACTAGCAGTTTAGGCCCATAAAATATAATAGCTCTCTCTATAAAATATATTTTTTACAATAATAAAATATAAAATTTCTTTAAAACATATAATTTCTCTTTATTTAAAGCTATTGATTCCCCAAAAAGTAATACAAATTTCCTTCGCCAGTTTTCCTCACAACTCGTATAAGTTATCTATAATTTTCAATATGGTTATTGACTTAATTTCAAATAATTATTCAATGAGCTTGGCTCTCATCATCAGTCCCACGTTGGTACGACATGTCTTTGTCGTATCCGTGGCCTATCACGTTGGGCGACATGTCTTTGTGTCACGTTATTCTTTATATTTAAATAACGATTAGCCTCCTGCTTGGCATCAGTCGGTAAAGCATGAGATTTGATATAATTAGGTCGTGGTTTTTTCTAATAGTATTCAGTCTTAAAAAATCTTGATAGGCCTAGATATGGGCTTCTCCAATAACTCTTGTAATTCAATAAATAATAAATATATATATAAATGATACTTATACTATAGAGTTGAGGAATAAAAAATAAATTGCACACCATGAAAATTTCATACATATATTACATAAATAATGCAAAGATCAATCGAGGCAAAAAATATATATAGAGCGATAAAAAATATAATATAAAAAATAGAACAATAATTTAAATCAGCAAAATATCACAGGCTAAACTTTATATTCTAGATTTATGGCACGAATCATTACCATGTGCCTTTATCTTGAAATCATATGCATTCTTTGCATGTAGCTGCGACATGTACTTGCTAATACTTGTCGACTTGGATAATTCAATCAAAAATATGTGCTCTAAGATCAGCTTGATAAATTAGCCACTAATAATCCAAATATATATATAATTAAAATCTCTAGTATTTAGTAGATTTATTTGTATCGAATATATATTTTCATCTCAGGGTGCAAGATTCGGCACCTGACGGAATAGGTAGAGCCATTCATCTAGTGAATTAGAACTATGATAAATTATCGCAAATTGTATTGCAAAAAATTAAATATTGTATGCATATGTTTTAATAGCCTAGATTTCGTACTTCTTTGATTAATAGAATTTCTAAAATATTGATCTATATTTTTCTTTCAATTAAATACCTTTAATACTAATTTTACTTGCGCAAGTATTACTCTTATTAATTCTCAATTTATAATAACCCTTTCGGCGAGCTAGCTTTGATCATCAGATTAATTCGAAGCACTAGGGCGCCCATCACTAATTCAAATTTAATCACTCACGTGTCGAAAATCTTCTTGTAAGCCGCCGATGTCGATCCAACTCCATGTGGTCCGGGAATATGGTAGCCGGAATCGTCTCCTCCAAGGGGTTATAAATTTAATTAAAATGAAAAATGACTTCTGCTTCACAATAGCATCACGAAGTCTTTTAAGAAATTTAATAATTTACTTTAACTTTAACTTTTACAAAATATTAGTAAGGTACTTCGCTCTAAAATATTTGGGGTC
Source organism: Nilaparvata lugens (assembly GCF_014356525.2). Classification (NCBI taxonomy): domain Eukaryota; kingdom Metazoa; phylum Arthropoda; class Insecta; order Hemiptera; family Delphacidae; genus Nilaparvata; species Nilaparvata lugens. The sequence continues at coordinate 23,664,733 of NC_052516.1, forward strand.
CTCTTATGGTGGCATCTGGCTGGCGAGTGCTGGTTCTTCCTTCTCAAGTTTTACAGATCCTCTTTCCGACTTTCAAATTAGCATAAAATTTAAATATCCCAATCCTCCGCCATTAAATTCAAATAGATCTTACAAAAAATGCCAAAATATTGCTTAGATTATATGATTAATAATTTCTTTGCATTCGAGCCATATTGATAACATAGATTACACAAATTTTTACACAAAATCTAGTACATTATATAAATATATATAAATATTTTTGAATTGGCCTACAGTTGCCGCCTATTAACTGCCGTTTTACTATTGGTGCATGCAAATTTTATTCGGTATTCATGCGCCTGGTAACTCTTATTTCCTGAATACATTAAATTATTTTTATTTGGTTTTTTATTTATGCTCTTTGCATGCTAGTTAATATTCTATACATTAATATTAATTCCATGCTACCTAATAATTAGCCACGTGGACGGGTGTTTTTTCACATTGCACACCATCCGATTGCAATAAAGCTCTGCCAAGGGGTTTTGGTCAGATTCTACGTTCTTCGGTTTGATCGATCTCTAGGTCACCGATCCGTGAATACATCTACATAACCTCAATCTTCAAATATTTTATATAATAATCTATTTATGAGCAATAAACTTCCTTCAAATCCTTTTTAGGTTCTTGTACCATTTAGTCAGAACAAGCTGATGCTATCTAATCTTGGTTATTATCTGCTTGGCGATATTAGCCAATTACTTTATTTTTAGACCTATTACTATTTCTGTTAGGGCTTTTTATCTACCCAGATTTAAGATGTTACAAGTGCTGGAGGGACGAGAAAGAGAGGAAGACTGAGAACGAGATGGTTAAAATGATGTGATAGGTGATCTGCGTGTGCTGGGCGTATCCAACAACTGGCGGCAAAGATCCCAGAGAAGAGACGATTGGAAGCATTGTGTTGAGGAGGCCAAGGTCCACCCAGGACTGTAGAGCAAACTAAAGTAAGTATATTTCAAAATTACTAGTAGAATAGATAAATGGCACTGATAACTCAAAAGCCCGGTTTTACCATGCTCGGTCAAGACATTCGAACATACTCAAATCAGTTACGCTTAAACCTAGTGCACTGGAATGTTATTTACTATTCTGGCGTTGGTTACTGGCGTTGGATGATTCCGACTATGCTCAAATACCTTGACAAAGCTAGGTGACAAGTCTTTCCATCCAAAACTATTGATTTAGTAAGAGGTGCAAGAAAAGAGAGAGAGATCTACATGTAGAGAAACAATGGACATACCATAGAAGAAAGTTATTTGATACAGGTAGGAGAACAGAAGAAAAGGATAAAAATAGAAGGTGCCGTTGGAATCTAGAGGCGGAGAAAGATGGAAACAAAAGAGAGGTGAAGTATAAGAAGAATCATCGTTCCAACGTTGATGGGAGAAATTATAATTATAATCTTGATAACGAAATATTCAAGCAAATGTATGCGCAGGAAGGGAAGGAAAACTTCACGAATATCGAAATAACATTCCAGTTAATTCAGTTTTCCCGGCGTTGACAGGCGGCCGGAAAAATGATGGAAAAGCCTGCAGCTTTCCCTCAAGCGGCGTGATTAAGTGACATAAACAAAGTACTCAGAAACTTGTCAGGTGTTTGCAGAAATGTTTTGATGAGAATCTCCCGAGCAGAATTTGAATATTCAGCGGTGATTGGCTGAATGCCTGGATATTGATTTCTCTCGAAGATTCTGAAGAGTGAAACTGACAGGTCTTGTTGGGAACGATTATCATGAACATTAACTGAATATTCAGATTATAATAACGAGATGCAATAATCAGTAATATAATTGAATGAAAAAGACTAAGAAATTATCGAAAACCACAGATTTATTGATATTTGGAAATACCGGGTTTCGATTATTACAGCATTGTCAATCTCTGATAAGATTATTACACCATTGTCAATCTCTGATAAACTTATCAGAGATTGACAATGGTGTAATAACCGAAACCGGTCTTTCTAAATATCAATAAATCTGTGGTTTTTGAAAATTTCTTAGTCTTTTTCATTCAATATGGATAATTACCACAATATCAACTTCTCAACTACACAAAAAGGAATATAATTCTTTTCCATTCGATTCAAAGGTATTTATTCATATCAAACCAATGAGAACTCCTTGAATATCTGGAGTCGGGAGGGATATAATGGAATGAGTTTTCCAAGATCACATTTCACCAAGTGCCTATTTCAGTAGTTTTCCAGAGGAAGTGAGAAGTTTGAAAATCAGTGATATGGTATATTTCGCATCTAGAGCAGAAAATGAGATTTTTCCGGCTCGAAATCGGTAGAAAAGATTGAGAGCCGGAAACACATTTTTGCCCGTGGTGCGAACGCTATTTTTCGCCACACACAAAAATAAACAATATATATATGAGAATAGTTGTTTACTAAGCACTTCCGAAAGCAGAAGTAGGAGGTGATAGCTCTAGCAAATCTGAAGTAATCTGAATATCAGGAAATTGTCCAAGTATTTTTATTTTTTATTCTGATTTGTCTAAATAACCTAAAAGATGATGTTCAATTATGTGGGAGGTTGAGTTTATACTTTTTATTCTTTCAAATGACAATAAGATGATATTATTATGAATGTTTTAATTATTGAATAATGAACACAAATAATGAAAAGTTTTTTGATCAGCTGTTTTTTGATCACCTTTCTTAGTTCCATGTTAGCGGCTGGAAAAGGTACTCTTTCCAGCCTAGACCGGAAAGAAACCTGTTCTGACGTCAGACGAGTGTCGTCTGCAAACAATGTCTTTCAGATCTACGTAGGGACTGGAAAACAGCTGCTTTCTGTGCAGAATGGCGGAAAAGAAGTTTTTCGTGTCATCTCAAGAAAGTTTTCCACATAAAACCAATGAGAATTCCTTGAATATGATAATTGTGGAGTTGAGAGGATCTCACTTCCCCAAGGTCTCAGTTCATCGAGTGCCTATCCAAGTAATTTCCTGAGGGACTGAGACAAGTTCTCAGCATTCTTAGACCTTCAGTTCATCGAATCTCATGGCATCAGGTTTTCGTTGCTGACTGGGAGTTTTTCAGTTTTCATAGGAGTTTTCAGGGCGGTACGAGGGAGGAGCGTGCTCGGTGCGGGTTGGAAGCGCGAATATGTGTACGCAGCTTAAGATGGAAATATGATACAGATTAGGTATAACAATCATCATTTATAAGATACTTTATCAACTGTTTTTCCCGAGAACAACGGGAAGTTGAGGAACTGAAATATTGATTGAGATTCTCCCAACCAGCTACATCTCATTAATGTCATGATTAAATGAGAACGTGATGAAGTGGATATCACACGAAAGTCATCCTAGAAAATAGAAGATATTTGTTTAAAAATATGGAAATAATTTTGTTAAAATAATTTTTTCAGACTCCGAAATCTACAGTTGATTTCAATGATGTATAATTCAAGTAAAGGACTGATTCTGAATAATATTGACAACACAAAATTAGTAAGTTGTAGCCCGACCAAGCACCGTCACCACAAAATAACAAATTAAATCAAACATTTCATATTCTAATGTAAATAATACATAAGTTTACCCCAGTTTATTATTATCTTTTTGTTCATATACAAATTATAAGTATGTTGCTGGTTTATTTCTTCATGCTGGGACTCCCATATAGGCCTTTGCCTCGGGAGTACCCAATTATTTCCTTTCAGATGTTTGTGTGTGTAAAAGTGATATTTTGTTTTTTTTTCCATGACATTAGCTATATACAGACTTTTGTATCACTTAACTATTCATACAATGTAATCAATATTATTCTATATAATATTGTTTTTTGTTCTTTTGTACACATATTGATGGAAATAAAAATTATTATTATTATAAATAGATGATAATATACCCAGGAGGATGTTGCATGGACAAAACAATTTTTGAAAAATATTCAAGCTCACTATACAATTTTAGAATAGATAGAATATAAATGATAATAACATACCCAGAAGGATATCGTATAGACAACATCATTCCAAACATATAAGTTATTCAAGGAATCCATAACCTTATCATGGAAATCTACACATGGAAAAATTATTAATTAATTATGAAAATACTTGAATTAAAGATACCTATGACAGTATTCATAGACAACATAATATTCCAAACAAACAGTCAAGCTGACTATACTATTTAAAATCAGATAATCTTTTCAGGAACATTTTGTATCCTGAACAGCGAGAGAGTCAACATGAATCACCGAAATCCATAACTCATTAATAGAAATCTACAGATGGAATATGGAAATAATTATCAATTGATCATGGAAATTTATGAATCAAAGATACCTCTTGACAGGTGATACAAGACAGTGCAAACGTCTCTCTGCTGCTATGTGCGTTAGACTTCAAGACTATAGTGAGGTCCACGTTATAATGGCAGTGGAGGAAGATGGGAGAGAAACGTTGCAGGTCCTCTGTCTTGTCAATGCCTTCTATAGATGGTAGCTGATACAGGAGCTTTTAACTTTTGAGACCGCAGATCGAAATAGTTTCGTCTCCTTCCTACGGATCTCTTTCCTTGGACTTTCCCCTGCATGATAACTTGAAGCAATTGATATTTTTCTCCTCTCATAACATGTCCCATGTATAGCAGTTTTCTTCTCTTAATTGTCATAATTACTTCTTTTTCCTTGCGTATGCGTCTCATCACTTCTACATTGGTCACTCTCTCCACCCATGAAATCCGTAGTATTCTCCGATACATCCATAGCTCAAATGCCTCCAAACTCCTTACATCAATCTCCTTCAGCGTCCAGGCTTCCATGCCGTAGTACAAAACAGATAATACATAGCACCTCATCATTCTTATCTTCAAATCAAGGTTCAGATCTCGGCAACAGAAAAGCTTCTTCATTCCTGTAAATGTACTTCTGGCCTGTTCAACTCTGATTCGTATTTCTTGGGTACTGTCATTGTTTGCATTGATGGTTGTTCCAAGGTATTTATATTCTTTTACTCTCTCAATAGGTTGGTTTTCTACATATGTCATAGGATTGTCTTGCGTTGCTTTTGTGATTAGCATGTACTTTGTTTTGTTTATGTTCAGTGACAGCCCATATTCTTTACTTACTGCGACAATTCTATCAGGTGTGTAGTGCCTGTAGTTCTTCATGTGTTCCAGCTGAAATAACTGTATCGTCAGCATATCGCAGATTATCGATGTAATATTAACGGTTCATTCTCGTTTAAAATAATCAATTATATTTCATTAAGCAAGAAATTATATTTTCCATAATTTTATAAAGAATTTTCATGAATAGCTTGATATATCTTGTTAATTAATCATCAATTCTGCATTGTTGATAGACGATCTGGCATCAAAGCAAAGCGAGAAGGAGATAGCGCTATTCGCTTTGTTGAATGATAGACAAGGATAGCAATAAATACCATTGCTAATCAAACACTGCCACCACCTCACAATAGAAGGCTATCCTATTAGAATCAGGTAATCTAGGACAAAATTGAAGTCAATATACTATGTACTTGTATCGCAAACATCAAGAAATCCTACAAAATTCATAACCGACAATCATGGAAATACTTGAATCAATGGTGCCTTGCTGACATTTGATACATGACAGTGCATTAGATCTGGAACTGTCTCGTTTGAATGCCATAGAAACCAAATTCTTCCCCATTTATTCCACTCATGTCACGCGTTCCATTCAACACTTTCATAACCAGATCTGCCCGAGAGTGTGAACGTTCTCACTCACTCACTCATTTCCTCTCTCACTCTCACTCTGTCTCACAATCAGTCACTCTATCTCTCTTACACACCGTTCCCCTTTATCTTACTCTCATCCACAGAGGCATACTCTGGCTCACTCACTCACCCATTCCTTCCCTCATTCACTCTTCACTAACTCACTCTTATAAACTCCTTCATTCTCTCTCACTCCCTCGCTACTTTCTCCGAAGGAATAATAATAAATTGTGTGATTGTGTGAGATATATAGAGCAACTGGCAACAGTGCACACTTGCTATTGCTTTGCTGTCCTGGAGGTAATATTTTCTCATCTGTTTGTTTGACAGATGAGATACCGGCTCAGCCTCTCTTTACCTTGCCGCCTTTCCGAGCAGAATAAGCCAATGCCATTTCTATGTATATTTCTCTCATAACTCTGCAAGAACTGTGAGATTCATCACTCTTTCTCACACATGCTCTGGTTGTCCGACGCTCTTACACTCTATCTCTCTCTCACACAACACTGTCTGTTACTCTCTATAATGATCTCCTAATAACGTTCTTATTCTTTCTCTCTTACTCTCTCTCACACACACACACATATAATCTCAAGCGTTCAAATACTCTTCCACTCAATTCAATAATCAGTCAGTTCATACTTTTTTAATTTATTGAAAAAATTGCTCATCATTGATTTTTCACTCAAATCTTGAGGAAGAGACAGTGAGATTTGGGATGATATCAATATTTAAGATACAAGGACTGAAAATGATTTTACAGAATAATTGTTCCAAGTCTCATACAAGCAGTAAGAATATCAATTCATTTATCTCACAAACGACACTGATATAATTACATTATACATTATACTAATATACATTAGTATAATAAAATAATAAGGCGATCTTTGTGTTATTACGTTGACAGTCGATTTAATAATCGACACTCAACATTTTTCGACAACTATTTGATAATTGATCAGAGATGAATACCATTAAATCATAATCAGAATCTCAGTGATAATCATATTATCGGCGAACTTACGTCTCTCTCACCACATTTTACTCTCACCACTCCACAAATCCTCAACAAATCTTTCCCACCCCATACCAGCAAATGATTCCTAACCCTCACTCTTCGCCTCCCCAGGATTTAAATGAAAACAGTAATTCAATTCAATTCATCAGACAGATCAATGCACACTTTAACATATTTCGTCAACTATATGCAAATTCTTATTCTGAATCACCATCTAATCACAAATTCATAATCTGAGCAAACCCACGCCTTCCACATCAATTTTTAACCAATCATATTTGAATCCTCGACTAGTATCAATTCACAATCTTAACCACTATCAAAATCTTTGCAAATCCACATCTCTTCCACCATTTTCCCCTCTTTTATCTCGAAAAATTCTCCCCCAACAAATCCTTCCCTCCCAATCACAGAAAATCTTTCACCACCCCAAAAAACCGGTAGATTAATCCACACTTCTTCAACCAACTTTTTTGCCATCTATATCTACGATCACGATCCATGAATCATCATCGAATCATAATCTGAATCATAATCATAATCTTTGCAAACCCACGTCTCTCTCACCAACTTCCCCTCCCATCATCAAATCTTCCTCCCCTACCCAACCAACAAACCTCAATCCCATGCTGCAACTTGGGTCAGAGGCGGCGAGCGAACTTTCTTCGGCTGCTGCAGAACAAGTTACCCAGTTGATAGCCTCGGGCCAAATTTTGCAACAGCGCTCAGTTCTGGACCCAACAAAGTAATTTCAACTGCGGATAATTGAATTCCCGTTTGGCCCCTATATAATCTATGGTAGCAGCCGTATATAGGCTACACTGGAGTAGATAAATTGATAGGTATTGGAGGTGAACATGATAAATATAGGTATAATTTGAGGGAAGTTGGTCAGGAGCTTATCGAGTATGATGGACTGCTATAGATATAGAGGTGCGAACATTCAGTTTAGTTTTTTTTTTGGTTTATAAATTTCTAAACTATAGTGAGGTCCACGTTATAATGACAGTGGATAAAGATAGGAGAATAGCGATGCCGATTCTCTTCATTAATTTATTATATTTCTACACTGTCAAAAACATAATTGGCATCGTTGTTGACCTAGAAAAGGATAGTACCACCACCGGCTTTGTCGAATGATAGACAAGGATAGCAATTTCAAAGCTGAGCAAATACTGTCATTATAACGTGGACCTCACTATAGTGAATATGTGAAAAGTGGAACTCGCGCTCAGTAGTTACATTGACTGTTGTTAAGTTTCTCCAAAATGAAGAAATAATTCATCAAATTGAAATGTCTGGAGAAAATCCGAAATAAACATAGAGCTTTCTGTCCTATAGTGAGGTCCACGTTATAATGGCAGTGGAGAAAGATAGGAGAAAAACGTTGCCAATTCTCTCAATTTTGACACTGTCTGTACATAGCTGTTGCTCAATTCATCCAGTTAAATTTAATCCAATAATAATTATCATTTCCTTGATGAAATAATCAATTTGATTTCAAATGAATCAATGAAATATATTTTTTCATAATTTGATTCAAAAATTTGCTTCCATAACTGAGATCAGATTTTTATTTTTATACAAACCTGATATGGCGGTTAATTTAAAAAGCTGTGATACAACGATCTGAATTTCAAAACAACAGAAATTGAGATATTTGGTAGGTATTCTAGTCCAATTTCTTTTCAAAATGATAGAAAAATAGAAATCCCATTAAAGAACAAGTAATTTCAATGGATTAATATTCTGAAATAACATTTCGTTATTATTGATACCGCTACGAGTAGGTCTAACCTATACGTGTACGCTAACTGAAGGATGGATGAAGTCTAAGGTGGTTGGTTATCAACTTTTAAAATGTCATTTCAAGTATTTTAATTTGTGTTTCTCATACGGTAATGTTTGAAAATTATTTCATCATTTCAAAAATACATTTTAAATCAATTATACGTCTTGTGTACTCAAGTATTTTGATAGAATGAAGAAAAAAATGGCGGCTGAGAATTTTTTGTTCAGTTTTGTACAGTCACTGTCAAGAGTAAATATAAAATATCTGGCAAATAGACAACATTGCAAAGAGAGATAGAGCTATCTGTTTTGTTGTATGATAGAAAAGGACAGCAACAGTATTGTCAATTGTACACTGCCATTATTCGGGAGCTCGGGATTTAGCTAAGTTCTAGACTTTAAACAGCTGGAGTCAGAAAATTGGCTTTCTGAAACGGGGCGTAGTCGTAGTCATGGTCAAAGTCACGTTTAAATTAGATTTCGAAGAACTAGAAAATTGAACACAAAATAGAATAGTTGGAGTTTCAACTATTTTGAATTATTTTGGAATGTTTCATTTCTTCAAGGAAAAACGTTTGAAATTATAGACATGAGAAAATGAAGATTATCAGAGAAACTATGACTACGCGCCATTTCGGAAAGCCAAATTTCTGACTCCAGAGGGGTATTCACAATGGTGGCGTTAGCTGGCTAAGTCGAGCTATTCGCTATCTCCAGCTATTTGCCAAGTCTGTGTTAACTCAATGCTATAGTGGTACGTTAGAAAAAAATAACAGACGAGATAGCAGATAGCGCAGGTTTGAGTCCGCTAACTCTAGCTATCTCTGTTAAAACGGCAGTCATGTGTATATAATCTTACTTTTTCAAACTAGCTTCGAGTTACACAAATATTATCCGCTTGGATCGCTACTGCAGTTAGCTAATAGCAGATGGTTTTAGATCGGGCGTTCACAATTCAGAAGGGGTATTCACAATGTTGTTTTAGTCACCTAAAGTGCTATTGATAACTCTGGATTGTGAACGCTCCATCTAAAACCATCTGCTATTAGCTAACTGCAGTAGCGATCCAAGCGGATAATTTGGGTAACTCGAAGTTAGTCACTCTAACTCCACTATAGCATTGAGTTAAAACAGACTTAGCAAATATCTGGAGATAGCGAATAGCTCGACTTAGCCAGCTATCTCCAACATTGTGAATACCTCTAGAGTTATCAAATAGCACTTCAGCTGGCTGAAACAATATTGTGAATACCCCTTAGCTGTTTAATGTCTAGAACTTAGCTGAATCCTGAGCTCGGAAACCGGCCCTAATGATTGTGAGAAATATGAAATATTGATACACTGACTAGAGCATGCTTCAGAATTGAATGTAATTTATTTTTAACACTGACAGCTAAACGAAACACATGATATTCAAAACCATGTTACGTTCAGTTAGTATAAATAGTTTTTTGTATATCTAGAGTGAAAAGTATGACTTTTTCTCCCTGTGGGAAAAAGTTTGAAGCCCGAGGCGAAGCCGAGGGAAGCAATTTTCCTGAGGGAGAAAAAGTATTTTTCGCTCGTGATGTACACAACATTTTTCCTCCATCTACATTTTCTTATAGAAACTGCAAATAAAATCATTCTAATAACTTACGTATTGGTGACAATGATTCCCAACAACATAACCTAAATCTAAAACCTAAAAACCGCTCGTTATTGGCACTGCCGATTGCGCTATCTATCGGGAAAAGTTGTAACAATTCTATCAGCTGAGCAGCTACCAAAAATGGCTGACTCCAGATCACGCGGTTCAGATTTGAATTGCAGATCAAAAATATTTGTTGGCTGGTATTTTGAATAGAATAAAATATTTTTAAAATTGTATAAATTTGTATCGTCTACTAATATTAACAATATAATAAATCTATACAAACATATATTTCATGAGTTGATCAAATTCTGGTTGTGGTATTGAATTCAGTTGACTCAATGACAGACACCTCTATTATGCTTTCTCATCTGAGCTTAGACTTTCTAACCTATTGCAATGTAAGTTTCAAAATAGAGATGCTCCCCATGTTATTTAAATAGAGTCACTTTTACTCCCTAGGGAGTTTTTCTGTTTTTTACTACCGAGAGCGAAAAAGTGACACTTTAGTATTAGGTTTCAGGGAGTAAAGTGAGTACTTTAGACAGTAGGTGGAGGAAAAATATATTGGTTCATACTTTTCACGATAGTTATTATAGTCTACAAGTTGTAATTTCAATGTTGAAACTCTATGAAACATAATAGCAGTCGTAATGGATGAAGAAATTCAAGACTTCAATAAGATCACTGAACAAAACATGCTGAAAGGACAATACTTGCAACAAGACAGCTGCAACTTTGAAAAAAGTTTCGGTGTGGTTTGGAGCTTGTTGTCCGGGACAAGATGAATGACTCGCAACACTATTGGAGGCGTTTGAGGGTAACCGAAGGGTGTTCGGGTCAGGGGGCTGAAGGGGTTCAGAGAGAGTGGTTAAGGGTGATCAGGGGGGTGTGAGAAGTGTCACAGACCTGCTTTGTCGTGTAACAGCATCTCTCACCCGAAATTGTTTGGGTAGGGGTAGAATACAAGTTGAGTACTGGAATTTGGAGTGAGGATCCACCAAAAAAGAGAGAGACCGAATGGCATGAGGTACAAATATAGTGACGTTCACGTTATGATGGCAGTATTTGATTGGAAATTGAGTTGCTATCCTTGTCTATCATTCAACAAAGCGGATAGCGTTATCTTTTTCTCGCTTTGATCTGTTGCAAGATCGTCTTTCAACAATGTAGAATTTATAATTGATTTAAAAAATATCTTATCTTGATTATGAGAATTCATTAGGAAATCATTGAAAAATATAATGTCTTGCCTAATAAAATATGATTGATTATTTTAAACGAGAATGAACAGTTAATAGAGTGAATAGCGCTATCTCTTTCTCGCTTTGCTCTGTTGCCAGATCGTCTTTCAACAATGTAGAATTGATAATTAAATAAATATATTTGATCTTGATCATGAAATCATTGAAAAATATAGTTTCTTGTTTGATATTATATAATTGATTACCGTAATTCAATCGAGAATGAACCATTAATATTACATCAATAAACCTGTATCAGCTACCGTGTATGGGAGGCATTAACAAGACAGAGGATCGTCAAAGTTTTTCTCCTGTATTTCTCCACTGCCATTAAAATGTGGACCTCACTCACTATATCAGAGTTTGGGCTAATGGAGGTCTTTTGCGATATATTGGGACTTGATGACAGAAAGAGTAAGAGTGAGAGAGAATGGTGTAAGGTGTAGTGAGGGTGATGAAGAGGAAGAGAGAAAGACATAGCAACAGAACAGTTTTAAAGAGGGAGTGATATTATATTCTTCGAGTAGGCCTTTCCCTCACAGTATCCTCTAAAAGTGTGAACAATGAATATTCTCGAGGTAAGATGATTCTCAACATTGCAAATAGATCATACTATCAGAGTATGATTCCATACTTTTTATACTTGTAGACTATATCTCTCAACTCTATGATTTGTGATACTAATAGTTTGAATGTTTCCTCGAAAATAATCAATTACCAAATAATCGTTAAAAGTAGAAATAAAAGTTACATACTCGGAAGCTACTACATTTTGAAAAGATGGGTTACATTTTACTTTCTAGAATTTCTGTTACATTTTCGGTCTATAGATGATAAACCAGAAATTTCGTATTTAATAATCCAAATATAAAAATAATCTATCAAGAACTCATAACATTGTTTAATGGACATTGCCATATAAATATCATATCTGAAAATGGATTGATTGACTGATCCATTTATTCATCAATTTCCATTCTCACCTTTCTAGCTCCTGACTTCTTGATAATTTCATCAATTATTTACTTGAAGAAAGTCGAACTCTATTTCAATTTCAACTCCTTTTTCTCTCTTTCACCGTCTTCTTTTTCTGTCTCATTAAAATTCGTTAGCTTCTATATATCTCCCCAATATACTTTTTCTATAACCAATAGGTTATTAATTTCATCTCTATAGTGAGGTCTACTATAATGGCAGTGGAGAGAGATAGGCGAACAACGTTAACGAACCTCTGTCTTGTCAATGCCTTCCATAAACGGTAGCTGTTATGGATGGAAATTACTGAGATATTGCAATTATTCAAATGGTAAAGAATTGATAATTATTATTAAAAGAGAATCCAAAATGAATGCTGTAATTCACCCCGAAGACTTCTGCTACAGCAAATATTGACAACAGGGGAACAGCTAGATGGAAATTCGATGAGCGCTACTATTCAAAAATTATTTGTCAGCCCAGGAAGAATTTCCATCTAGCTGTTTACCCTGTTGTCAATATATTTGCAGTTGCAGAAGTCTTCGGGGTGATTACAGCATCTAATTTGGATTTTCGTTTAATGAAATTATTAATAATTTATTAGTTATATTTTATCAAGTATATTATGAAATAACTTGATTTATTCAATATGAAGTGATAATTAAGTGTTATATTGAATATAGTATGGTGTTTTAATTTCTCTAAATTCGAAATGTTTAGCTTATATATTTTTGGACGAAAATCGAATTTGAACGTGGAAACATAGAACATAGAGACATGAACTTTTACAGTAGAAACATAACCCATTTTTTGGACATTTTATTAATTTATAAATTTGGGAATGGAATAGATTTGGGCCAAGCCTGTTGTTCCTTCCTAATCATATTTATATGATTTGCGATTCTGTCCACGAATAAATAAATAAATAAATAAATAAATAAATATCATTTTTTTCAATGATTTCATAATGAATGATCAATATCAAGATGGAATATTTTAGATTAATTATTGATTCTCTACATTGTTAAAATACGATCTGGCAACAGAGAAAATCAAGAAAGAGATAGCGCTATCCGCTTTGTGGACTGATAGACGAGGATAGCAATACCATTGCTAATCAAACACTGCCATTATAACATGGACCTGACTATAGGAAGAAAATCAAATTTCATTTGAATTTTTAATTTCCTTCTTCGATTTTCTTCAGTCTTTTTCAGCCTTATTGGAATTCGTCTACTTTTTTCATATTTTCCCCCTCACGTCTTCTTTTCCCTTATCATTTTTTCCCTTTCAGCTCTCTAACCTGCCCATCTTCTTAGCCGCGTGACATCCCTTCCAACCCAACAATAGGCCGAAGATTAATGACAGCAGCAGGGCACAGACTAGGATCTGTCGACGATGACAAAAACCCCTTGTAAGGTGGGCTATGCTATGCTCTTGTGGCCCTCTTAAGCCGGCCTGCAGTGTAGCCTTAACAAGGAGGGAGTGAGAGATGAAAGAGAACAAAGAAAAGAGGAAGAAGAATATGTTGACAGAGAAGGAAGAGTTTGTCATTGTGTTGGAGGAGGAGGAGTAGGAGGAGGGTGAGCAGGAGGAGGAGGAGGAGGATGAGAAGAAGGAGGAGATGAAGACAAGGACCATGCGGTGAAGTGGAAGTAGGAGAAAGATATGGAGGAAGAGGAGGAGAAGAAGGAGGAGAAAAGGGAGAAGGAGTAGGAGGAGGAGAAGGAGAAGGGGGAGGTGGTGGAGAATGAGGAGAAGGAAGAGGAGGATGAGAAGGAATATGACTGAAGGCATGAAAGAAAGATCTGGAAGAATATGTTGAGATTTGGAATTGGAGGAGAAGGAGGAGGAGGAGGTGAGGGAGAAGGAAGAGGAGAAGGAGGAGGAGAAGGATAAGGAGGAGGAGCAGTAGAAGGAGGAGGTGGTGGAGAAGGGGGAGGTGGAGAAGAAGGGGAGGGAGAAGGAGATGGAGAAGAATGAGGAGTAGAAGGAGGATGAGTAGGAGAAGGAGAAGGAGGAGGAGAAGGAGGATTGATTGATTGAATGAGTACTTTATTTTTGTAGATTACAATATATACTGGCTTATACACTTATATACATACAATAGCTTACAATACAGCAAAATTATAGATGAATTTACAAAATACCAACTAAGAATAGTATATTTCGCACCTAGAGCAGAAAATGAGATTTTTCCGGCTCAAAATCGGTTTTCAAGTCCGAGGCCGTAGGCCGAGGACTAGAAAAGATTGAGAGCCGGAAAAACATTTTTGCCCGTGGTGCGAGCGCTATTTTTCGCCACACACAAAAATAAACAATATATATATTAGTCAAACTATTTCAACTCTAGGCTTTCATCAACTCTTTATTATCATGTTTTATTCAGATTATTTCCCCCTTTACTATCTGAAAGTTGTCTATCAAACTATGATTTTGTTACTTTGTCTTATCGTTTGTAAGTATTGAGATGTGACCTGGTTTCCATAGTTTTATTTATTCTAGTGGTTTGATTAGCTCTTTTTTTCTATTGACAGTTTGCTGTACCTAGTTGCTCAAACTCACTGCCGGCGCACAAGTTTTCTTTGCTGGTAGTGCCATTTTGTAAGTTAAAATATTTATTTTATCAATCTGTATTATTTTATATATGAGAATAGTTGTTTACTAAGCACTTCCGAAAGCAGAAGTGGAAGGTGATAGCTCTAGCAAATCTGAGGTAATCTGAATATCAGGAGATTGTCCAAGTATTTCTATTTCTTATTTTGATTTGTCTAAATAACCTAAAAGATGATGTTCAATTATGTGGGAGGTTGAGTTTATACTTTTTTATTCTTTCAGATGACAATAATAATATGATATTATTATAAATGTTTTAATTATTGAATAATGAACACAAATGATGAAAAGTTTTTTGATCAGCTGTTTTTTGATCACCTTTCTTAGTTCCACGTTAGCGGCTGGAAAGTGTACTCTTTCCGGCCTAGGCCGGAAAAAAACCTGTTCTAACGTCAGACGAGAGTCGTTTGCAAACAATGTCTTTCAGATCTACGTAGGGACTGGAAAACAGTTGCTTTCTGTGCAGTGTGGCGAAAAACAATGATTTCTATTCCTAAACTTGTACATAAGTACATTTCACTTATATTCTAAACATGTGAAAATATCATGTTCATTTCATTTAATTCAATAAAAAAATAGTGCAATATCAAAGCGAAGCTTTTTTCTCTCCAATGGCAATTATTTAAAAAAAACTCCGATAATTCGAATATGTCCCAGTCCCCATTAACTCGGATAATTAGAGTTCTACTGTATTCCAACGAAATGACGTCGCATTTTGTAGCTCACTTACAAATCAGTTGATACTATGTAAACTTCATGTGTGAAATAAAGATTCTTCAAGGATGAAACTCAAACATGGTTTTCAGGTAGCCTACATTCTTTGAATGGCCAATAACAATTAAAGAGAGTGCTGAGCTTGAAACACTTGAAATGCAACGTCTGCAGTCTGCAGTGAACACGTCGCTACAAAGAAATCAAACATTTATGAGGCTGGCAGTCACTACACAACACAACAACAACGCTAACAAAATAAACCAACCAACGTGACTACGATCCCACGCAGAGAGACAGGGAGAGAGAGAGAGAAGAGAGAGAGAAGGAGAGAGAGAGAGAGAGAGAGAGAGAGAGAGAGAGAGAGAGAGAGAGAGAGAGAGAGAGAGAGAGAGAGAGAGCGAGAGAGAGTGAAAGAGAGTGAGGTGTGAGAGAGAGGAGAGAGAGAGAGAGAGAGGAAGAAAGAGTGAGTAATGAGTGAGAAGGAAGATTAAGGAGAGTAAGGAGAGTGAAGAGAGAGAAAAAGAGAGAAAGGGAGAGAGAGAAGGAGAAAGAGTGAGTGATGAGTGAGAAGTAAGATTAAGGAGAGTAAGGAGAGTGAAGAGAGAGAGAAGGAGAGAGAGAGAAGGAGAAAGAGTGAGTAATGAGTGGGAAGGAAGATCAAAGAGAGTAAGGAGAGTGAAGAGAGAGAAAGAGGGAAAGAGAGGGAGAGAGAGAAGGAGAAATAGTGAGTGATAAGTGAGAAGGAAGATTAAAGAGAGTAAGGAGAGTGAAGAGAGAGAAAGAGGGAAAGAGAGGGAGAGAGAGGAGGAGAAAGAGTGAGTGATAAGTGAGAAGGAAGATTAAAGAGAGCAAGGAGAGTGAAGAGAGAGAAAGAGGGAAGGAGAGGGAGAGAGAGACGGAGAAAGAGTGAGTGATGAGTGAGAAGTAAGATTAAGGAGAGTAAGGAGAGTGGAGAGAGAGCGAAAGAGAAGGAGAAAGAGTGAGTAATGAGTGAGAAGGAAGATTAAGGTGAGTAAGGAGAGTGAAGAGAGAGAGAGAAAGTGAGTGAGAAGGAAGATTAAGAAGAGTTAGGAGAGTAAGGAGAGTAAAGAGAGAGAGAAAGAGTATGTGAGAAAGAAGGTAGAAAGAGTGATGAGTGAGAAGGAAGATTAAGAAGAGTAAGGAGAGTAAGGAGAGTGAAGAGAGAGAGAAAGAGTATGTGAGAAAGAAGGTAGAAAGAGTGATGAGTGAGAAGGAAGATTAAGGAGAGTAAGGAGAGTAAGGAGAGTGAAGAGAGAGAGAAAGAGTATGTGAGAAAGAAGGAGAAAGAGTGAGTGAGAAGGAAATTAAAAAGAGTAAGGATAGTAAGGAGAGTGAAGAGAGAGAGAGAAGAGTATGTGAGAAAGAAGGAGAAAGAATGAGTGAGAAGGAAGATTAAGAAGAGTAAGGAGAGTAAGTAGAGTGAAGAAAGAGGAAGAGTATGTGAGAAAGAAGGAGAAAGTGTGTGATAGTGGAAACAGAGAGAGTAAGAGAAAGATGAAGACAGAGAGAGGGAGAGAAAAAAAGAAAGCAAAACAGAGATGGTGACAGATAGGAGAGAGAGAGATGAAGACAGAGAGAAAGAGTGGGAGGGAGAAAGGAAGAGAGCAAAACAGTGAGAGAGTGATTAGATCAGATTAGATTACATTGAATTTCTTTATTTATGTATGTTACAATATTTACTGGCTTATACACTAATTTACATTGAATGACGGTAATGCTAGTTATTCAACGAATTTCACAAAGTATAGATAACTAATCAATAAGAATAAATTAATATAGAATGCAATTAGAATAACGATAATATAATAATATGATATAACTTCATAAATCGGTGGTGTTTCAACAAATAATATTGTCGATTCTCTAAGAAGGATATAAAATATCCTTCCCATTAACACACGACCGGGTAGAGAGAGAGTAAAAAATGTGTGGGGAAGAGAAGAAGAAAAAGTGACTGAGAATGAATAGTAAGGGAAGTAAGGAAAGTGAGGAGAGAGAGTAACAAAGAAGACAGTAAGGAAAGTGGGGTGAAAGAGAATGAGCAGGAAGAGAGTAGGAAATGTGTAGAGAAAGTGAGGAGAAAGAGAGAAATAGAAAGAGGAGTAGGGAGAGTAAGAGAGAAGAGATTAAAGAAAGTAAGGTGAAAGAGTGTAATATTAAGGAGAGTGAGAGTGAAGTACCGTACATCAGACTAGCTTGACATTAACCAGACTTCTAAGAAGCTGCAGTGTTCTCTGTATTTTCTCCACACCTGTCTTCCAATGGAAAAGCCAGGTTGCCAAATGTAGCATTAGGGTCACAAAATTATGGGGTGAAACACACTAGGTGTCAACCGTTGATCTAGTGTATTTATCTATTTTGTAATTTGTTACTCAAATTACTTTGTAATTTAAATGAAATAGAATAGAAGGAATGCTTTATTATTCAAGTTAACACAATGCAATATATCGTACAAACACACATTCACGGATTGATTAGGGAATCGCCAGCCGTGAATTGAATAAATGTTTATTTCCCAAAAGAACTAAAATTACAACATCAATTACACAAAATATTAGATAAATTACAATATTACATACAATAGTTAGTTACAAAAAATCTTATAATGTGTCCTCTACTTGTTTAGTTTTTTCTGTGTGGAAATTGAATTACTCCACTATGGCGTACCATGTTCTAGAGAAGGTTTTGTTAGTTTTTTTGTGCGTATTATTGATTAGTTAGTGTTTAGTAAGTCATTAGGTGGTTAGTTGTTATTTGAAATAACGTTTTCTATGTTCTGTCTTCCTTTGCTCATCAATATATGCTGCTCATTTGTAATATGTGTATATATTGTAGTGTATATATTTGTAGTATGTGTATTGTATATTTTGCTCATTTGTAATATGTTTGACTGGGTCGCGTGTTGCACCCTCACAAAGTGACAAAGCCTATTGTATAATATTATGTACTTATTGGTCAATGAAGATTCTTATTCTTATTCTTATTCATCAACTAATTACTCAATTTTCTTTAGTAAATAATTTTTAATTTTCTTTACTGAATTACTTATCAAATCTTCCATACTTTTGAGAAAAAATGCAAGGGGAAAAGGATACTCCTATTCTTCTCTCGGAAAACCACAATTCAGAAGGATAAGATCTTGTAAACTAGGAAAATCATAGAGTTGATGATAGAAAGAATTCAATTACGGAATGAAAATCTGAATTGAATGTTGCCAATCAATGATGAAGAATTTGGGAAAATAATTATGGATAATGATTTGGATTTCTGTTCAATAACTACTATGATTGGGCTATGAATTGGAAGCATATTTGATGTGAAAACACATACGTTTTAGCAGTAACGACGTTTCCCGTCTTTTTGGTAATCTTCAGACTTCTAAAGGTGTGTACAAACTTTCGCTCTGCTCCGCAATCGAACGTCACTCGAGCAGATCGATTGATAATCGACCGGGGAGCAAGAGTGGAACGCGAGAAGAGCTAACATCTACCGTAACGTTCATGATCGGTGCGAGTGCGGAGCGATGGAGGAACGAGGGCGGAGCGTGCACGGAGCGGGTTGGAGGCGCGTATATCTGTACGCACCTTAAGAGACGAAATGACTAAACTATAGGTCGTAACGTCGTAACTGCTTAAGAGTTATTTCACTTTAAGAATGTTTTTCTGTATGAAAAATAGTGGATTTATATGGTGTATGGCTTCCAAGACATCAATATTATAAGTATTCATTCCCATCTTCAGGATCATAATATGGGAATGATCCCTTGTCTCAAGGAATAAAAATCAACATAAATGGTAACTAAAAACAATGATTTTTCCCTCCACCTACTGTCTTAAGTGCTTACTTTACTCCCTGGAACATAATACTAAAGTGTCACTTTTTCGCTCTCGGTACTAAAAAACAGAAAAACACTCTAGAGCGTAAAAGTAACTCCATTTAAATAACATTGGAAGCATCTCTATTTCAAAAACGTACATTTGAAATAGGTTAGAAGGACTAAGCTCAGATGAGGAAGCATATACAGTAGCCATTAAACCAACTGAATTCAATTCCTCAACCAGACATTTGATCAATATATGAAATTTATTTTTGTATGCTAAAATGATTACAAACTTCATATCACTATACTAAAAAAATGTATAAAAAATCTATTTTATTCTATGTTATCCAAAATACCAGCCAACGAGTATTCCTCATCAACTAATCAAATTTGAAACTTCATCATAGTTGTAGTTGTGGCGGCCATTGTTGTTCCATCTTTTGCCGACAGATAGCGCATAGCGTTGTCGTCGGAGAACAGTGATTACAAGCCAGCCCAGCTGTTTACTGTTTAGATTATGTAGGAACACATTGTTGGTCACATAAGTTTTTAAAAATTATTCTATTTTTCAGTTTTTATAAAAATGTAGGTGGAGGATGAATGTTGTGTATAACACGAGTGAAAAATGTTTTTTCTCCCTCAGGAAAATTGTTGCCCCCGGCTTCGCCGCGAGCTTCAAACTTTTCCTTCAGGGAGAAAAAATAGTACTTTTCACTCTAGATATACAAATAATTATTTCAAATACATCATAAACAGTCCATTCTAGATAGGCTATTGACTCTGGAGCTGAAATAAAGAAATAATATCCTTCTACACAGTATAAAAATAGTCATTCCACATTCCGAATTTACTTTTATCTATTGTTTGGACTTTTCTCATTTTTTGTTTCAAGTTTCTCAAAATTATTTTTGTCTTGGTATTTTTCTATGATGTTGTGTTTTTGAAACTCATTACTATCAAAATAAATACCACATTTATATTATATGTATGACTTCAAATCACTGAGATATTCTCAATAGGCTACTGCAAAGGTATCCCAAGAATTCCAAGATTATACAACTAGGTCTCTCACCATCTGAGGCTGAAAAAGCTTCCAAAAGTATTGACTGCATAGGAAAATGTAGTACTATGAATGATTATGAAAGCAACATTGAATTCTTACAGGTCTGGTTTTGTGCAAAAAAAATCTCACGATCCTCGAATTTTTCTCCGTTTCTTGATATTTTGAATATCCTCTGATTTCCATACAATTCCTTGTGATACATAGTATTTTGGGAAAACCCCTTCTCTGGAGTATGGTAAGAGATGATACATACATGAAAGAAGATGGATTCAAGGATCGGGGTTCTGAATATTATGGATAGACTTTCTTCGAAGAAAATAACAAAGTTTGAAGTGAAGGATGGATAAAGAGATGCTATCCACTGATATTATGTTTCAGACGAAATCAGTTAAATGAGATTGAGGAATCATACCACAGCAAGACAGCTGGAAGAATGGGGAGAAATAAAGTAGATTAGGATTGAGAGAGAGAGAGAGAGAGAGATAGAGAGAGAGAGAGAGAGAGAGAGAGAGAGAGAGAGAGAGAGAGAGAGAGAGAGGAAGAGGAGAGAGAGCGAGAGAGAAAGAGCGAGTGAGAGTGAGCGAGAGAGAGAGAGAGTGAGTGGGCGGAGAGAGAGTGGATTGATGGAGAGATTGTTTTACAACAGGAAGGGAGGAGAGGAGAGACGGGAGGTGAACAAGGAGTAGGATGAATGAGGAGGAAGAGAAGTGGGATAAAGATTAAAAGAGGTAGATTGGTGGAGAGAATGTGCTCAAGCATGGAGAAAGGAGAGGTTATAAAAAGGTTAACAAGAAGTGGAATAAATGGAAAGATGAAGAAGTGAAAGGTAGAGGAGCAGAGGAGAGAGAGAGAAAGACGAGAAAAGAAGGAGAGGGTAGAGAAGAGGAAGAAGAATTGGGGAAAGTTGAGGAGAATATGCTTGAAAACGAAGAACGGGAAGCAGAGACAAAAGATAGGAGAAATGAGGAGAAGGAGAAGTGATAGGAGGAGAAGAAACATAGGAGAGATTGATTGATTGATCATATGCCTTTATTAGGGCGGAGTTGGGACTCCTGGTCCTCTCTGCCACACAACCCTAGAGAGAGTGACGAAAAAAAGATATGATAGAGAAGGAAAATATTGAGAAGCTATAGGAGGTGGAAGAGACAATAGTGGAAAGAAGGGAGTGGAAGGAGGATGAAGGGAAAGATAGATGATTAACGAATGAATGTAAAATAATGACGAGGAAAAGGAGGAGAAAGCTGGAAAGAGAAACATTAAATCGATGGAGTGAGAGAAACAATATTTTGGTTTGAAAAAAGAGTGAGGAAGAGGAGGTAAAGGTGAAGATGAAAGATAAGCACAACAAGATGAAGCAGGAGAAAAAGGTGGAGGAGGAAAACTAGTGATAGAAGAAGAGTGAGTAGTAGCTGAAGTATATGAAGGGAATAAGGTTGAAAAGGGGAAAAAGCTTGAGGTGGAAGTCAAGAACAAATACGAGGTGGGATAAGAGAAAAAAAACAGCAAGATGAGAAAGATAAGTAGGGTGAGAAGAATAAGAAAAAGTTGTAGAATGAAAGGGCGAAGAAAAAAAGTGAGAGGGGAAGAAAATGATTGACAAGGAGAGGAGGGCAAAAGTGGAATAGAGGCCGAAAGGAAGGGAGAGGAGAAGAGTTTGTGGGAGAATAATGAGAAGGGGGGAGAGGAAGAACAAAAATAAATGGAAAAGAGAAGAAACTAGTAGTAGAAGTATCAGGTGTAGGAATGAGGAGAGAAGAGGATAATGATGATGATGATTATGATGAGAAGGATGATGAGGTGGAGGAGGAGTGGGAGAAGGAGGAGGGTGAGGAGAAGGAGTAGGAGGAGTAGAAGGAGTAGGAGGAGTAGATGGAGTAAGAGAAGGGAGCGGAAGAGGAAAAGAATATGGTGATAAGGACGTAAAGCAGAAAAAGGGGGGAGTACGAGAGAAGGATGATGGGGATAATTGAAAAAGTGATCTGGATAAGAACAAGATCCAAAAATAGAAGATGACGAGAATTAAAATAAAGAAGAAAATGAAAGAAATGTAAAAGAGGGAAGAAACGGTGGTGGAGGAAGAGAGGAAGACGTGAAAATAGGATAGAAGATTAACAAGAAGTGGTGAACCTGGAAGAGGAAAGGAAAACATGAAAGAGAGATGAGAGAATACAGATAAACAGCGAGTAACCTAGAAGATCTGGAAGAAAAAAATGAGCAAAGAAACCGCAAAATATACTCGAATCTGAAAAGCCGGAGACCTATCACTCCCATCATGCAAATCAACTGTAATATAGTATACGGACTGGAAGGGAAAGAATGCGAGTAAGGGAGAGTGAGAGAGAAAGTGGAAGAGTGAGATTACGGTTCACGTCAATCCACATCCAAATGGATGGATGACCTGGATGAATTCTCTCTTCATCTTTCACTCTCTCTCTCCCACACACCACCCTCTCTCACACTTTCTCCCTCACCTTCCCGCTCACACAATCTCTCTCTCTCATCACGAAAGAAGAAAGCCTCAGCAATATTTTGACAAGATATACAGAGCAATGATATATTCGAGATGCTCGGAGTCGAACTGTATTTTGAAACTGGCTATCACTCATTCCTTTCGTCTGTCTTTTTATTTATCTTACTTCTCTCTCTTACTCTCTCTCTCTTTCTTCTGCAATCTCTCTCTCTCCTGCTTTAGTTTGCTGCTTCTTATTCATCTATTCAACGAGTTGCCACGTGTAGACATATTTCCTCAGTTTGCGATATCAACAATCTTAATCCACGTCTCTGCAATCATAATATAACCTCAATCTTCTTCTTATCCACGTCAATTCTTTCAACCATTCTCTAGTCTACTGTAGTGGGGTCCACGTTATAATGGCAGTATAGAAAACTGGGAACATCGTTGCCGAATCCCTGTTCAACCATTCTCTTGTCTACCATAGTTAGTGAGGTCCACATTATACAGCAGTGTAGAAAGATTGGGGAACAGCGTTGCCGAATCCCTGCCTTAACGCTGCCTTCTAAAGAGGATAGCTAATACCGGTATATCATATCTAATGATAATTATTCGAGATTTCAGTGGGCTAAGTTTTCAGTTAATCAAGTTTTTAATTACACCATTAATACACACCATTGTGTGTGGCGAAAAATAGCGTTCGCACCACGGGCAAAAATGTTTTTCCGGCTCTCAATCTCTTCTAGTCCTCGGTCTACGTCCTCGGACGGAAAAATCTCATTTTCTGCTCTAGGTGCGAAATATACTATAACAGGATCTTTTCTGTAGTATGTATTTCTCATGAAAATCTCAACTTTTGAGTTCACTTAACATGATAATATCTTGCAGTTCCGCCATTCACGCGCCAAAATAAAGGGGAAAATATTCGTAGAAAGAGGGAGGAATGTAGAAAAAGAGGAGTAAACATTCGTAAAAAGATGGAGTAAGAAATAAGGAAGAAAAATAACAAATTTATCACGAGTAAATCACAACTACAACAATTTTATTGTGAGTTGGTTGCTGGTTGCCTCTCAGGAAGGATGAGCAAGCTACAGATATGGCAGAGAGGGCCCATGCTTGAAAGTTTTAAGAAGCTTAAAAATGGAGAGAAGAAGCATTCTTATACTCACGAGATGGCACTGAGGAGGTGAGGAGGTACTGAGGAGGAGGTGCAGAGGTACTGGTGAGGAGGTGGGGAGGAAGTGAGGAGGTATTGATGATGAGGAGTAGGAGGAGGAGAAGTATGAGAGGAGGTAAGTTTCAAGTGAGCCACTCCACCTTTTCGCCAAAAGCACGCAAAACTTTTCTCAAGAGTTTTAATGCACTAATACTGTGTGTTTATTCTTATGTCTGTAGCCGCTGTAATTCCTTGTAGCTCTCCCTGGAATAATTCTGCCCGAATAATAATATATCAACCATTGTTGGGAGGCTGTGGATCAGAGTTTTCCATCTAATTCCTATTCTTTTTTCTTTGAGAACTTCCTCGTTTTTTTTTCGAAAGACTCTTTTTACAAGTGCGTCCTTATCTATTGTATGCTGTTTAGATGTTGTGGATTAAGATCTTGTTGTCCCTGATTTTTGTTATACTTTTCTGTTTTGTTGTTAAGATGATGCTCATGAAGCTTTGGATTTGTACTTGGGTAATGAGAGTAAGTTGTGATAGTGTATCAGTTTGTCAAGTTTTCAGTGCATCTAGTACCGTATTTTGTTATACTTTCATTCTGTTTTGCTTACGTTAGATTCAATCCTTCATTCTTTGTTGATTCATACAATAATTACATTATCAAAAATGATAGTAAGAGAAAAAATGAGGTACCTTTGTACTATTCCTCTACCAAATTTAAATGGGATTATACATAGTCCGGAATAGGTTGAGTCTTGTAGTTGTTCACTCCACAAAACTTCCAGTTTTCAATATTATTTTCACGAACTAGATTTTAAAATTTAGATGCGTCAAAACCAAACATGCTTATATGAGTGATGATGCATATAAGCATGTTTGGTTTTGACGCATCTAAATTTTAAAATCTAGTTCGTGAAAATAATATTGAAAACTGGAAGTTTTGTGGAGTGAACAACTACAAGACTTAACCTATTCCGGACTATGTATAATCCTATTTAAATTTGGTAGAGGAATAGTACAAAGGTACCTCATTTTTTCTCTTACTATCATTTTTGATAATGTAATTATTGTATGAATCAACAAAGAATGAAGGATTGAATCTAACGTAAGCAAAACAGAATAAAAGTATAACAAAATACGGTACTAGATGCACTGAAAACTTGACAAACTGATACACTATCACAACTTACTCTCATTACCCAAGTACAAATCCAAAGCTTCATGAGCATCATCTTAACAAACAAAACAGGAAAAGTATAACAAAAATCAGGGACAACAAGACCTTAATCCACAACATCTGAACAGCATACAATAGATAAGGACGCACTTGTAAAAAGAGTTTTTCGAAAAAAAAACGAGGAAGTTCTCAAAGAAAAAAGAATAGGAATTAGATGGAAAACTCTGATCCACAGCCTCCCAACAATGGTTGATATATTATTATTCGGGGCAGAATTATTCCAGGGAGAGCTACAAGGAATTACAGCGGCTACAGACATAAGAATAAACACACAGTATTAGTGCATTAAAACTCTTGAGAAAAGTTTTGCGTGCTTTTGGCGAAAAGGTGGAGTGGCTCACTTGAAACTTACCTCCTCTCATACTTCTCCTCCTCCTACTCCTCATCATCAATGCCTCCTCACTTCCTCCCCACCTCCTCACCAGTACCTCTGCACCTCCTCCTCAGTACCTCCTCAGTGCCATCTCGTGAGTATAAGAATGCTTCTTCTCTAAGCTTCTTAAAAGTTTCAAGCATGGGCCCTCTCTGCCATATCTGTAGCTTGCTCATCCTTCCTGAGAGGCAACCAGCAACCAACTCACAATAAAATTGTTGTAGTTGTGATTTACTCGTGATAAATTTGTTATTTTTCTTCCTTATTTCTTACTCCATCTTCTTACGAATGTTTACTCCTCTTTTTCTACATTCCTCCCTCTTTCTACGAATATTTTCCCCTTTATTTTGGCGCGTGAATGGCGGAACTGCAAGATATTATCATGTTAAGTGAACTCAAAAGTTGAGATTTTCATGAGAAATACATACTACAGAAAAGATCCTGTTATAGTATATTTCGCACCTAGAGCAGAAAATGAGATTTTTCCGTCCGAGGACGTAGACCGAGGACTAGAAGAGATTGAGAGCCGGAAAAACATTTTTGCCCGTGGTGCGAACGCTATTTTTCGCCACACACAATGGTGTGTATTAATGGTGTAATTAAAAACTTGATTAACTGAAAACTTAGCCCACTGAAATCTTGAATCATTCAAGATAGGCCTATAACCATCTTAATTAAGATTCTATATGCGAAATTTCAAGTCAATCAGTCCAGTAATTCAGACGTGGTGATGCGTCAATTTCCTATTCCGTACGACTGTCTATAATGCAATAATTGCATTCCTTCCTTTATTACATTATGGATTATAGATAAGTAAAGTATTGTGCCATCACAATTTGAGTAGAATTTCATGTTCATTCACATTTGAATTTGCAGAATACCTGTGATTAATAGCCTACTGATCGACAGAAGTGGATAAGCTTCTCTATTGAAATAATTGTTGGTCTTTCTCCATTCTTCAATGATGAGAGTATAAAAATCCCCCATTCACAACTTCAGATTATCATGCGATAATGGAAGATGAATGTACAGAGACAATTTTTAGTGAGAAAAATGAAGAACCCAAGACATAACCTATAAACTTGAGTGTTGATAGGAAATGACATTGGGTAATACGGCAAGGCAGAACATCCAAAAGGATCTCTCTGTCGATAAAAGCCTTAAGAGTAAATAAATAAATCAACTTTCATGACCAAGATGATAAGGCAATTGAAATTTTCAACTTTTTCACAACCAAGGTCAATTATCCACTGTCAATCAATCCCAACTACAATCTCTGATTGGATTTCGCCTAGTATATTCATTCGGAAATGGACCAATTACAATCACAGTAAATTGCTGACAACCGGCAAAAATTGCAAACACAGTTCTCAATTTTTGCAAAAAAAATCATCACGAATCCAGGATAGGAAAACTGTCAAACTGATTGAGTTTTTCGGGAAAAACCGACATCGGAAAATTGCTTCGAGCCATCAGAGCGTGAAAAGTGAGGAAAACAATTGGAAAAACAGCAACAACTCACGCGACTACGACCAATTACTTGATTGTTCTAACTGTTGAACTAGCAGTACTGATTCGTTGGTAGAAGAATTTTTTGATTTTTGTTATTGATCAAATATTGATGTTTCCTAACAAAAATGATCTCAAGGTTTGAAAAAACAATACACAAATACTACAGTTGCATGTAGTCCCTCAAAGTTCAACTACCGTGAAATGACGTCTGAGATTCAAATCTACGGTTTGGCATTTCTCTTAATGTTTAAATGTTTGCATGTTTAAATGTCTATATGTTTATACGTTGCGCATTTACGGCGAATCGTGGTAAGAGATTTTCATGAAATTTGACAGGTGTGTTCCTTTTTTAATTGCGCGTCGACGTATATACAAGGTTTTTGGAAATTTTGCATTTCAAGGATAATATAAAAGGAGAAAGGAGCCTCCTTCATACGCAAATATTGGAGTAAAAATCAGACTATATAATTATTCATCATCAATCAGCTGACTAGTGATTACACAGATGTGTGGAGAAGCCAGTCTATTGCTGTATTTCCATAAGGTCTATAGTTTCAATCAGGAACTTGTGGATGAGAATACTGCGTGAGGTCTACTGTTTACAGAACTACTAGCAGAGAGAGAGTGAGTGAGAGACAATCAGATTTTCTCAATTCTTCGATTTACGGTATTCAACCAAAATTCCATATTTTTTGTAATATTGTGGATTTTGATTCCAGAAATAGAGGAAGTAACGAAATCAATCTTCGCATGGTACTTGTGGCGTAGCAAATACAGTAGTGTAGCACTTATATGATTGTTTCTGTGAACTATCTGAATTATTTCAGTTATTTATCAGATGAATTATTTGAATTATCAACAGAGCTAAACTTCAATGAACGTATAAAAATATTCTTGTCAAACTAAACAGCACACATACTCTCTTGGGAGATTCTTTATATCCTTGGAGGTGGAAGAGCAGTTTGAGAAGAAGAAGAAGGAGGTGGTGAAGAAGAAGAAGGAAGAGATGGAGAAGAAGAAGAAGGAGGAGGAGGAGGAGAAGAAGAAGGAAGAGGATTCAAATTTGAAGAGAAGGGGATAAATACAATAGGATGGAGGATGAAGAAAATGGAGAAGGAGGAAATTGAGAGAGAGAGAGAAAAACTACAGAGAAGATTCTGGATACGAACAAATGTACGAAAAAGGGAATGATGAAGATGGAGTTGGAGAGAGAGATATAGATACAATGGATTGGATGAGAGAGGAGAAGAAAAAGAAGAAGAAGAAGAAGAAGAAGAAGAAGAAGAAGAAGAAGAAGAAGAAGAAGAAAAGAAGGAAAAGAAGAGGAAGTACAAAAAGAAGGAGGAGAGGAAGAAGAAGAAGGAGAAGAAAAAGAAGAAGAAATGAAGTAGAAGAAAAATAAGAAGAAGGAAAAAAGAAGAAAAAAAGAAGATAAGAAGAACAAGAACAAGAAGAACAAGAAGAAGATGATTATGATGAAGAAGAAGAATGTAGAAGAATAATTGACGTGTCTGTAACTTGAGCTCCTTGAAGAATATTGCAGCTTGATTAGGTACATTCTAATTGTTGGGTGGTGGTGGGGGGGGGGTTTAAGGGGTATTTCCTGGTAGGAGGGGCGCGACAAAGAATTTAATTAGTGAGCGCGCTGCCGCCTCCTTGGAGCTCATTCCTATTGCAATGAGAGTTACCAACATCTCAGATGTGTCGGAACTCACTCACTTCCATATACCATCCGCCATCTTGGATTTCGCTTTCATTCCAGCTCTCTCCATCGTCCTTCATCATTTTGATAGCCAACTCCTCCATTCATATTATTCATTCACTCTGAACGTCTTCATCCATCTACCTCTCGGTTTATAATCCGAGTTCGTCATCATTTCTTTTCTTAGTAAGGGAGACTTTCTATGATGTTGAAGAATTCTTGTTAGATTTTGAGTTCTAAGTAGAAAGGATTTTGTTATCAATTCGGATATATTTCTAAATTCAAAATTAATTGTTTCAAGTAGTGTTTGTGTTTTGTTTCAATGTGGAAATTAGTGAAGAATTGGAAAGTCGCACATAACCTTTATTTGGACAATTTATTTTATGAAATTGGGATGGAAAGAAGTTTTGGACTGTAGTCTAATTCTTTGTCCTTAAGTTGATTATAAATGATAAATGAATAAATTATTTCTCAGATCTTGCTTTTTTCCTGATTCACCCTTCAGAGACACACTTACTTTATGCTAACACAGTAGACACACTGGGGTGTTGAACACCCCAATTCAATTTTACATTTTTCCATCAAGGATTCAAGGACAAGTACTTAGACCATACTTTATAATTTCTCAATCATTTTGGTTCCAAGTGCATACAGAAATCAAAAGTAAAGCACTGCTTATCAATATTTATACAAATTTTAGATATACATATGTTCCGCCCAAGTGTTGAAGCTCCTAATCGAGTTTGAACGAATGTCTTGATCATTGCCAATGACAACTTCATCGAAAACTCACGTATCTTAATTTTATTGTTTTGAATCTCAAGTTGTGAAGAATCATAGCATTTATTCCAATCTGATCCATCATCCCATACCACATTCGTAGTGACAATACAAGTAAATCTTTGTAATAAAAGTGTTAAAAAAAAATCCTACGTAAAAGACACTGTGGGGTGTTAGACACCCCAAACGAAGAACAAGATGAGCTGGTGACATTGTAGAATGCTATTACTGACTAGAAGTGGTGAAGAGTAGTTGCCAATACTACAAACCTAATTTAGACTGGGCATAAATTTCCATCTCAATTTATTCAATTTATTCATTCATTCCTTGCACATTTTACATAGTTTAAATACACAAAAATACAAAAAATAAATAAAGATAAAAAAGAATGTGTAGCTCGCAAGACTTTCGTCTGTTCGCGAGCATGAGTAAGAGAAATAAAGATTGAGAAACGTAGAAAAGAAAAAATTATATAGAATAGAATATAATAAATGACTAAGAATAGCCTAATGGTAAATAAATTGAAATACAGAGTGAAATGAAGAACAGTTTTTTTTTTTTACATATAAGAGGGAAACCTGAGAAAGAGAAGAAGCACAGTGAATGCACAAGTCAACTGGTGATGAGAAGAGTGAGTGGAGAAAACGTAATTTTAGAATTTGTTATAAGCTACTGCCTTGATTACTGAAAACGTCAGGTGATGTTTTGATCCTGATAAGATTTCTTTTCTCTTATAGCAATTTTGATTGTCTGATATGAAGTCTTGTGGTATAATATTTACTAGTTTGTCACATCTATACGGAAATTGCATTCTACATACTGTTAGATTAGTTTCAGGTAAGTCAAATCTCCTGTAAGTTTGGCGCGTGTTATATGGAGTAATTCGGGTATTGAAAAGATTTTTGTTTTTTAATAATATGAAATTAAATTTTTCAAGTAGAGCTGTTTGATTGTAAGTATGTTAGATTCCTGGAAGAGAATTCTAGTAGGATACAGCCTTGGTTTGCTTAGTGCCACTTTTATTATATGTTTTTGAACATTGAAGATCTTGTTTATATGACATTCAGCAGCACCCCCTCATACCCTAATTCCATATGCAACCAGATTGTGCGTAAGCAAAGTAGGCCATTCTAGTAATTTGTTGCATTTTCACTGGCTCATTTTGTAAATTTATTTGTTAGATACTTGACCTTGTGACATAGAGATTGGATCTGGGAATCCCATCTCAGATGACGGTCACCAATTATTTCCAGGTATTTAACGGTTTTAGAGTCCTCTAGTTTAGGACAGTCACAATCATTCAAACCTATTTTATTACATTTGATATTATGATTTCAAGTTTATTCGGTTTACAGGTTGAGTAGCAGCATTGGTGTGAAGGTCATGAATGAAGATTTTTTATGATTCAGAGTCAGGGTATGATAGTCAAGCCAGTTCTTGACCCTGAAATACCCTTCTCAGCTGATTTTAGTACTCTCCCAGTTATCACCCGAAAAACTAAAGTGGTGTCGTCGGCAAAAGAGATTGTTCGACATTTTGCAAGTCGAGATTCAGGAGGTCATTAATGTATAGTATGAAAAAATTGGTGAGAGTACAGTCCCCTGCGGTAAGCCGTAATCTAAAAGATTTTCAGTACTGGATTTATTTTCAATTGATAATATTTGGAGCGACCTTCAAGGTAGCTTGTAAAAGTTTTCAGGGGCAAACCTCGAATTCCAATTCTATTGAGCTTTTCAACAGTTTGGTGTGTGGGACAGTATCGAATGCTTTTTTTTCAAGTCAATAAAAATTGCAATAGATTTTTTTATTATTACTAAATTCTCAGTTAAATTTTTTACTAATAACGACATAGCGTCTTCTTGTTTTTTTCCTTCTTGAAATCCAAACTGTTAGGGTGAATCACCTTACTCACAACCATGTATTGTACTAGCCGCTTTTTAATAAGCTTTTCCATGATCTTTGAAAATCCACTTAGCAAGCTTATTGGGCGGTAGTTATTGGGATCGTCAACATCTCCCGATTTATGTAAAGGTATGACTTTAGCCACCTTGAACTCCTCCGGAAAGAAACCTTCTTCAAAGCATTTATTAATTATAATTTTTAAAGGTTTAGCAATCTGTTTGATATTGTCAACTGCAGAACAGAAAAAAATCCCTGAGGTGTGAAACACCCCAGTGTGTCTCTTTAGGGTTAAAGAGAGTCATTGTGAAAACAAGAAACAGAGTGATGAAATTTGAAATGACAAATTTGAAGTAAATACTAGAACAATCAAGGATGAGTACGCTTATAGTGTTGAATCAATTAATAAGGTGAACAAAAATTGAGGAAGACATGGAGAGAAATATTGAAGAAAATGTCTCACTCATTCGGTAGAGTTTCATAGAATGGGTGTCATACTTTTTCAAACTTGAGTGATAAATTAATAAAAAAATACGACATTAGGATATTGTACTATAATTAGAATATTATATCGCACTTAAAATAGAAAGGCGAAGCAGCAAATACTTTATAAGACACGAGAGATGGAATATAATTCTAACAGAGGAGCAACTTGCGGCTTTAGAAAAACTTAGAGAACAAAGGGAAGCCATTACTTGGATGATGTATTGGAAACATAATATGACTTTCGCAAGGGTACAAACATAACGATCAGGTCAATACACAGATTTCAGCTTACTATCGACCTCACATATCAGAATCTATTATATCTACATCAATGAATTTAGTTTCAAATTTTTTTTATCATTGTAAAGCTGTTCAGTGGCAACGATCTTCACCGCCATTCACTCGTTATCCCCGCACTTCAAGTTGCGGTTTCAGAGCAATACAGAAATTGTAAGTTGTGACAATGATAGCAACAACAATGTTAATCAAAAGGTGCGTACAGACTTTCGCTTTGCTCCGCAACCGAACGTCACTCGAGCAGAGCGATTGATGATCGACCGGGGAGCAAGAGTGGACGCGAGAAGAGCTAACATCTCCCGTAACGTTCATGATCGGTGCGACTGCAGAGCAGAGGCGGAGCGACTGCGGTGCGATGGCGGAACGAGGGCGGAGCGTGCGCGGAGCGGGTTGGAGGCGCGTATATCTGTACACAGCTTGATACTGTCATGATAACATGGACCCCGCTATAGTATTCTTTGTTATTTTTCAATGAATCCTTTCATGAAATTCGACTATCATTCAAACTATCCTGGTAATGACGTAATATACGATACAGATAAAATTGATTTCTACAATAAATTATCGAAGCTATAGAAATGATATGTCACAATCAATTCTTCTTCTTGTATATGCCGGCTCCGCGACGGAGACTCGCGACCACCAAGGCAATCTGCATTCTATTGACTGCAGCTCGGAACAAAGATGTTGAGTCAATGTTGAACCACTCTCTTAGGTTCTTCAACCAAGATGTTTTTCCTCTTCCAGGCCGGCGTCTTCCTTCAATCTTGCCCTCCATGATCAACTGCAGGAATCTGTACTTTTCACTGTGCATCACATGTCCAAAATGCTGAACCTTCACAATCCATAGAAAACTCAAAAATGAAACCAGAAAACAAACGAGAATAAAATTCTATAATAATAATGCGGATCCAACTGTCTGTCCTATATGGAAGTGCGAATTGGATTCACACACGGAGAATGGACAGTCGAATTCAAGCTGCAGAAATGAGATCTCTAAGGTTGTATATGGCTGCACTAGAGTTGATAGAGTCAGAAATCTATATATATATAAAAGCGGAATGGCACTCACCCACTGAATGACTGACTGACTGACTCACTCACTCACTCACTCGCAGAACTAAAAATCCACCGGACCAAAAAAGTTCAAATTTGGTGGGCATGTTCAGTGTGTGATCTTAGTGCCTGTGAAAGGCATCTTAGTGTGCCTTTAGAGGCGCACTAAGAAATCTTTTGGCAAAATTTAACTCTAAGGGTGGTTTTTTAAGGGTTTAAAGTTCGTCTTTTAGCATGTATATTCTTCTTATTCTCTCAATTAAAATTGAAATAAGGCCATAGCATATGTTAATATAGAACTATAATCTTGAGAGAGAACCTCTTCGAAACAGTTGTTAACTGGTAACTAAATTAATAATTTTGTCAGGTTGGCATAAAGTTGAGTTGACTTTGTTAGGTTGGCACCAAGTTGAAGATTGAAATGCATTTATCGCGAAAAAATTGATGGGGCACTGCTACTTCAATCAGAGCTATTCATGGGAATATATAATTACTAGCCTTCAGGCTCGCTTCGCTCGCCGTTTAGCCAATGTTTAAGTCTGGACCCCTGACTGGATTGTCCTAACATATGATAAAAATGCTCAATTGAAAATCAGGCGAGCGAAGCGAGCCTGCTGATCTATTTTTTGACGATCCAGTCTGGGGTCCAGGGGCGGAGCCCCCTGGCTAGACGGATATGACGAGCGAAGCGAGCCTGACGGCTAGTACTGATATAAGGTTTTATCAGTTGATCCTCTGCATAACAAAATCATACAGAATAGACGCAACTGATCTTTGAATAGAATGCCACGTGAGGTCCAAAACTATTGGACCTACTGGGAAAAGAGATGTTAGGAAGAAAAAGAAAAATATGAGTACCGGAACAAGATCAATAAATTCAATTTCAATTTATTTTTTCCTTTACAAACATACATAAAATACAAGTAATATTAAATTACAACAAGAATAAACAATTAGCAAAATTAGTACAAAAAAAACAAAAATGTCCGTACAAGATGCTAATTCAGAATTTGGTGTAAAAAACTGGATTGAAGCTCTTCCAACTATGGTTACCCATGTACTAGGAAGGCTTTCAATCCTTGAGAGGGAAAAAAAAGGATTAGGAAAAAAGGTGAGGTGGGATGATTGATAAACCTTATCCCTGAAGTAATAATGATAATATCGAGTGACCTGGCTGGTTCAGGTCTGGTGTCAGAGTTTTCAGGTCATTCCTGTTCAATTTCAGTGAAGATCTCTGAAGTGAAGATGAAGAAACAATGATTGAATGATTCAATGAATCAATATACGGATGAATGAATAAATGGAATTATTTAGTAGACAACAAAGTCGTAGATATTTATTTTCTATTTTTCACAAAGGAACACTGATTGGGAGATAGAAACTAAGGATATCCTTGTACTATTTCACACCCAAATTTAGATACCTAATATTTTTAAAGTCCAAATAAGATTATGATTTCACTTAACTAAATTATACTCATTTTCACTCAAAACAACGATAACTAAGATTTTCAATTAGGACGGTGAAAACATAATAAAAACAAAAATATCACACTCAAGTCACCATTAGATGAATAGCTATTAACGACTGATCCAAAACAGATACTTCCAACTCCCACCAAAACCAGGCTCGACTCTAGATGATAACGCTGATCGACCTCTCGCCTAAACGACCAACTCTTGATCACCCTGCGACGCCTGCTCGGTTGAGGGATGGAAGGGTGACCATCGGGTGAAACGGGTCAGTTTCGAAAATGGTGATGGACCAACTTTGGTAATTAAGTTGATAGCCATCACAGCCGGGGATCATTTGAGGGGAGCCTTCAACTTCCCCCCACTTGTTACTAAACACCACCTCTTCCTGGGGGGTTTTCCCTCCTCGTGTGGGTTCACCCCTCTTGGAGGGTTCTCCCCCCACCACACAAACCATCAACAATTACTGAACATCAATTGTCAGGCAACCACAGTGATCACACGAATGGAGAAGAAGTAGAAGAAGAGGAAGAGAAAGAAGAATAATAATAAGAAGAAGAAGAAGAAGAAGGAAAAGAGAAAGGAGGAGAAAAGGTGGAGAAGGAAGAGGAGGAGGTGAAGGAGATGATGAAGAAGAAGAAGAAGGAGGAGAAGAAGAAGGAGGTCAAGGAGGAGGAGAAGAGGAAGAAAAAGAAAAAGAAGAAGGAGAAGAAGAAAAAGATTTAGAAGAGAAAATGGGAGGGGAAAGAGTGGAAAAAGGAGGGGGAGGTGATGATGAAGAACAAGAAGGGAGAGGGGAAGAAGAAGAAGGAGAAGAAGAACGTCACTCGAGCAGAGCGATTGATGATCGACCGGGGAGCAAGAGTGGACGCGAGAAGAGCTAACATCTCCCGTAACGTTCATGATCGGTGCGACTGCAGAGCAGGAGGCGGAGCGACTGCGGTGCGATGGCGGAACGAGGGCGGAGCGTGCGCGGAGCGGGTTGGAGGCGCGTATATCTGTACACAGCTTGATACTGTCATGATAACATGGACCCCGCTATAGTATTCTTTGTTATTTTTCAATGAATCCTTTCATGAAATTCGACTATCATTCAACTATCCTGGTAATGACGTAATATACGATACAGATAAAATTGATTTCTACAATAAATTATCGAAGCTATAGAAATGATATGTCACAATCAATTCTTCTTCTTGTATATGCCGGCTCCGCGACGGAGACTCGCGACCACCAAGGCAATCTGCATTCTATTGACTGCAGCTCGGAACAAAGATGTTGAGTCAATGTTGAACCACTCTCTTAGGTTCTTCAACCAAGATGTTTTTCCTCTTCCAGGCCGGCGTCTTCCTTCAATCTTGCCCTCCATGATCAACTGCAGGAATCTGTACTTTTCACTGTGCATCACATGTCCAAAATGCTGAACCTTCACAATCCATAGAAAACTCAAAAATGAAACCAGAAAACAACGAGAATAAAATTCTATAATAATAATGCGGATCCAACTGTCTGTCCTATATGGGAGTGCGAATTGGATTCACACACGGAGAATGGACAGTCGAATTCAAGCTGCAGAAATGAGATCTCTAAGGTGTGTATATGGCTGCACTAGAGTTGATAGAGTCAGAAATCTATATATATAAAAGCGGAATGGCACTCACCTACTGAATGACTGACTGACTGACTCACTCACTCACTCACTCGCAGAACTAAAAATCCACCGGACCAAAAAAGTTCAAATTTGGTGGGCATGTTCAGTGTGTGATCTTAGTGCCTGTGAAAGGCATCTTAGTGTGCCTTTAGAGGCGCACTAAGAAATCTTTTGGCAAAATTTAACTCTAAGGGTGGTTTTTAAGGGTTTAAAGTTCGTCTTTTAGCATGTATATTCTTCTTATTCTCTCAATTAAAATTGAAATAAGACCATAGCATATGTTAATATGAAACTATAATCTTGAGAGAGAACCTCTTCGAAACAGTTGTTAACTGGTAACTAAATTAATAATTTTGTCAGGTTGGCATAAAGTTGAGTTGACTTTGTTAGGTTGGCACCAAGTTGAAGATTGAAATGCATTTATCGCGAAAAAAATTGATGGGGCACTGCTACTTCAATCAGAGCTATTCATGGGAATATTATATTACTAGCCTTCAGGCTCGCTTCGCTCGCCGTTTAGCCAAATGTTTAGTCTGGACCCCTGACTGGATTGTCCTAACATATGATAAAAATGCTCAATTGAAAAATCAGGCGAGCGAAGCGAGCCTGCTGATCTTATTTTTTGACGATCCAGTCTGGGGTCCAGGGGGCGGAGCCCCCTGGCTAGACGGATATGACGAGCGAAGCGAGCCTGACGGCTAGTACTGATATAAGGTTTTATCAGTTGATCCTCTGCATAACAAAATCATACAGAATAGACGCAACTGATCTTTGAATAGAATGCCACGTGAGGTCCAAAACTATTGGACCTACTGGGAAAAGAGATGTTAGGAAGGGAAAGAAAAATATGAGTACCGGAACAAGATAATTGATAAACCTTATCCCTGAAGTAATAATGATAATATCGAGTGACCTGGCTGGCTCAGGTCTGGTGTCAGAGTTTTCAGGTCATTCCTGTTCAATTTCAGTGAAGATCTCTGAAGTGAAGATTAAGAAACAATAATTGAATGATTGAATGAATCAATATACGGATGAATGAATAAATGGAATTATTTAGTAGACAACAAAGTCGTAGATATTTATTTTCTATTTTTCACAAAAGAAAACTGATTGGGAGATAGAAACTAAGGATATTCCTTGTACTATTTCACACCCAAATTTAGATACCTAATATTTTAAAAGTCCAAATAAGATTATGATTTCACTTTACTAAAATTATACTCATTTTCACTCAAAAACAACGATAACTAAGATTTTCAAATTAAGACGGTTGAAAACATAATAAAAAACAAAAATATCACACTCAAGTCACCATTAGATGAATAGCTATTAACGACTGATCCAAAACAGATACTTCCAACTCCCACCAAAACCAGGCTCGACTCTAGATGATAATCGCTGATCGACCTCTCGCCTAAACGACCAACTCTTGATCACCCTGCGACGCCTGCTCGGTTGAGGGATGGAAGGGTGACCATCGGGTGAAACGGGTCAGTTTCGAAAATGGTGATGGACCAACTTTGGTAATTAAGTTGATAGCCATCACAGCCGGGGATCATTTGAGGGGAGCCTTCAACTTCCCCCACCACTTGTTACTGAACACCACCTCTTCCTGGGGGGTTTTCCCTCCTCGTGTGGGTTCACCCCTCTTGGAGGGTTCTCCCCCCACCACACAAACCATCAACAATTACTGAACATCAATTGTCAGGCAACCACAGTGATCACACGAATGGAGAAGAAGTAGAAGAAGAGGAAGAGAAAAAAGAATAAGAAGAAGAAGAAGAAGAAGAAGAAGAAGAAGGAGAAGAAGGAAAAGAGAAAAAAGGAGAAAAAGGTGGAGGAGGAAGAGGAGGAGGTGAAGGAGATGATGAAGAAGAAGAAGAAGAAGGAGGTGAAGAAGAAGGAGGTCAAGGAGGAGGAGAAGAGGAAGAAAAAGAAAAAGAAGAAGGAGAAGAAAGAAAGAGAAAATGGGAGGGGGAAGAGTGGAAAAAGGAGGGGGAGGTGGTGATGAAGAACAAGAAGGGAGAGGGGATGAAGAAGAAGGAGAAGAAAGAAGATGCAGAAGGAAAAGAAGAAGAAGAAGAAGGAGAAGAAGAGGAATAAGATGTAGAAAGAAAAAGTAGGATGAGGAGGAGGTGGGAGGAGGAGGAGGAGGAGGAGGATGAAAAGGAGGAGGAGGAGCTGATGGTGGTGGAGGTGGAGGATGTTACGAAGAAGAAAAACACGAAGAAAGAGGAGAAGATGAAGAAGGAGGAGATGAAGAAGAAGGAGAAGGAGGAGGAGAAAAAGAAGAAGATGGTGGAGATGAAGAAGAAAAAGAAGGAGAAGGATGAAGAGGTGGAGTAGAAGAATGATTAGTAGGAGGAGGAGGAGTAGGAGGAGGAGAATGAGGTGGGAAGGAGGAGGAGAAGGAGGAGGAGGAGTAGGAGGAGGAGAAGGAGAAGGAGAAGGAGAAGGAGAAGGAGAAGGAGAAGGAGAAGAAGAGAAGAAGAAGAAGAAGGAGAAGAAGAAGAAGAAGAAGAAGGAGAAGAAGAAGAAGAAGAAGAAGAAGAAGGAGAAGGAGAAGAAGAAGAAGAAGAAGAAGAAGAAAAAGAAGAAGAGGAAGAAGAAGAAGAAGAAGAAGAAGAAGAAGTGGAAGAAGAAGAACTCATTCACACCACATATCCATGTCACCACCCATTAGTGGTGGCTTAGTTGTTATTCCCCTCTCATTTTGTTCTTATCTTCATCAGATTTCTCACTTCCTCCATCAATTCTATCGTCGGCCATCATCGTCACAAATGGCAACATCAGCAAAGTTGGTTGGATTGTTCGGCCGATTTAACATAACTTCCGCCCAAAGCTTAACTCTGTTCCTAAAAGCATCCTCTTCCCAAAAGCAATCGCTATGGATTATTATAATAGGGATATGGTGTTCATTACAAAGGGAACGTTTATAGAAGTGATCTATGTATCTGATACATCATCTTGATATGATTATTCTCATTTCGAATCAATTCATAATTCTGAAAGAACAATTATTTAGTTTGAATCATTATGAGTGATTGAAGCTCCAATTTATTTCGATATTGTGAATTGAATCAATAATATAATGTATGAAACTTCAATTCGGAATAGAAAAGTTTAGAAGAATAATTCTCAACGTCGGTGAACTTGATTTATGCTATTATTTTTGACAAAAATATAAATGCACACTGACCTGATTCCAGTAACTTGAACGATCAGTGAAGAAAACGACAATTTGGGACATATTTCAGTCTGAATTACTTTCTCGAACAAAGAATAAAATAAATTATCAATTGAAAACTGACCTAGTTTCAATTTGGAACATATTCCAGGCTCCTTCACATTATTCTTTAGAGAGGAAAATTTCCAATAAATTTCCAGTTCACGATAAATATTACTAATGTAAAACTGACCTAGTTCCAGTTTCAAACATATTTCATTGTCCTTTATATATTTTTTCCAACAGAAACTAATATAAATTACCAATGTAAAACTGACTACTTTCATCGACATGAACGAAAATAGATGGATCCGATAAAGAGAAATTGTTCGGAATTGTTAAACTTGAAAAGAGCACAAAACTGAGCTGCTTAGCTGAATGGTAATGAAATTAGAAAGCAATATCCATTAAAAGCAGGGATCGGATACAATTCGAAAGTTAAGAAAGTTTGTGCTGTTTTAATAGACTTTGGGGGGGGAGAAAGGAGTTGCTGCTTTGCCCTTTTTTGAATTTGAAGGAGACTTTAGAGGGGTGTAGAGGGGTGAATAGGGTGGGTGGGGGTAGAGAGGGTTGTAGGAGTCAGGGGAAGGGGATCTGACGATGACCCAAGCCAGAGGTGAAACAAAAGTTGCAAAACTGTATTAAGAAGTATGCTATTTCAATTTCAAAAACGTCGTTTATTTTCTGGAGCCGTTGAACTTTTGAATTTCCCGCCACTTGGATGGAGGGGTTGTTTGCTAAAAGAAGTACGTGTTGGAAACTTGCGAGTGTTGGGCCTGTGACGTCAGTACTGTTTTTAGTAAGTGGTGCTCACACCAATACCTACTATTACTTCAGGCCCCACAACTGATCTATAATAAATTGTGACGTCATCACATGTAGATCCAAGATCTACTGGCGGTAAGCGAGTGAAATAAGTGCGCTGATGCTTATTATCACATCTGATATGGTAATCAACAAAATTGGAATTACAAATTCAATTTCCACGGTCTTCCATTCCAATGGATATGATTTGTTTATCATTCTTCTAATATTCGTTATTGAAAAAAAAATGAATTTGGGGTTTTAAATCATGGGATACAGACTCTTGTGTACCTAATTGTTGCTTGAATTATAACAGGACTCCAAAAGTTTGCATACGGTATTTTCTTTTTCGAAAGATGAAACTTTGAAACGAAAATGGATACAAGTGAGAAGGAAGAACTTCAATTCTACTAAACAACGGTTTACATTAAGTGTAGAAGAACATTAAGTGTTAGAGGAAAATTTAATTAAAGTGTGAAGAACAGTGTCAATAAAATGTGAAATAACAGTGTAATTAGAGTGTGGAAGAACAGTGTAAATGGAGTGTGTGAAAGAACTTTTAAACGAATAAATTAAAAAGTAAATGCAAAGTGTTGCGGAACTGTCCATAACATCCTAATATTAAAGGTTTTACCTAACTAAAAAACATTTTCCTGGTGGGTTTTTTTGTACCACTGATTTATTGAGTTCAAGTTTGTGGGAGCCTCTTTCCTAAATAAGAGTTACATCTAATTTGGTTTATCTTCGATTCACCTCTCCTTTGATTCTGATACAGGTTATTATTAAGTATTTTTGGTTGAGAAGAATTTATAAATAGCTCTATCACTGAATCGAGTAGGCCTATGTCTATCAAGCTGAAAGTATAGATAAATTATTGAATTAGTGGAATAAAGTGTTTTTATTTCAATAAAATTTCAATTTAATAAATTACAAATTACAAATTTAGATAGTATTCCATGTAATAAATAATCGATACAGTAACAAAATTTACATTGATAAGCTAGTAGGAACTACTATGATCTATAAAGAGTCAATCTACATGTTATGACGTCATTAATTAGTTGTGGGGCCTGAAGTAATAGTAGATATTGCCATAGAGAAACAATAGCGTAAGTAGATATCCCATGATATAGGGCGTTTATGTCGCAACTTTTACTGTTATCTCAAGCTGATTACTGTTGATCATTGTCGAATTTTACTGTTTTGTTGGGGTGAGAGTGTATGAACAGCACAATATGTTGGACTACCAGTGTCACACAGCTTCACGGGAAAGAATTGGATGAACTATCGGCTTGAGATAACAGTAAAAGTTGCGACATAAACGCCCTATACCATGGGATATCTACTTACGCTATTGTTTCTCTATGGTATTGCACACACTCACAATACTTTGGAATTGACTATTCTAGTAAATGGTGATATTGAATGCAATGTATAGGATTCCTGAAGAATATGAGAAGCAGTTTCGATTTATCTTGAGACTTATCGAGGGTGGCTTTTAAGACACGAGGTGGATTTTTTGTGCGTTTTGCGTCAAAATCAAAATTATTCCTTCATGCCCATCTTGAGGTTCCCTCATGTGCGGACTTTATCAATTGTTGCCATTCTATTACTATTGGATCTAACAAGGAAGATATAAAGACTTCACTTATATGGGCTACTTTATTCTAATTAATAAAAACGAAAAATTTCCAATAAACCACCAATATAAAACTTGTAAAAACTTTTAAAAAGGTACTTTTAATACAAAGGTACTACAAGTTTTATATTGTTTTTATCAATGGTAGATATTGTAGATATGGAACGATATCATTATTTTGGTTTGGTATGAAATGTTTGAAGCTGAATTATTAACCCATTACTATTGCTATTCGTGTGTTGCAGTATTGCAAGAGCATTTCAATTATTATAAAATGTTTTCAATTTCCAATGTCACAATGTTTATGTTTCCACAATGTTTTGATGATTCCAGATGATAGACACAGACAACGAAAACAAAAATCTGGTGTGGCGCACTCACACAACTTTCCTTGCCGTTATGAAAATTGATCACCTGACGCTAGTGTTCCCGTGCATCTCAAGTCCACTACTATTCAAAGATATGAGCCAGCTGGTGGCAGGACAATAACGCTGGAAACACAAGAGGTCTGCTATCTCTTCATAGTGAATGATTTGATAGAATAAACAGTTTGCAATAATTGAAATAATCACATTTTCTCGAATTTCGAGCTTATTTTCAATTTTAGGTGAAAATGTTACTGAACATCAATTGTAGAGATTT
This sequence comes from Nilaparvata lugens, assembly GCF_014356525.2. NCBI lineage: Eukaryota > Metazoa > Arthropoda > Insecta > Hemiptera > Delphacidae > Nilaparvata > Nilaparvata lugens. Next base: position 23,707,795 of record NC_052516.1, read on the forward strand.
TCATGCTCAATCTTTTCCACTGAAAATTTTTTGTTCAAATTGTTTCTGAAGCCTGATGATTGGGAATCTAAACTCAAACTTTTCATAGATGGGGCGGAGCTCCTGAAATTTTTACAGATATGGGACTTGTGGCAGTTGATAGAGCTTATCAATGAATAATTTAGGTATGAATTTTATCAAAATCGTTGGAGCCGTTTTCGAGAAGAAAATCGCGAAAACCCTGTTTTTTACAACATTTTCGTCATTTTAGCCGCCATCTTCAATTTAATTTGATCGGAATTGTTCGTGTCGGATCCTTATACTGTAAGGAGCTTGAGTTCCAAATTTCAAGTCATTCCGTTGAAGGGGAGATGAGATATCGTGTACACAGACGCACATACACTCATACACACACACACACACACACACACACACACACACACCACACACACACACACACACACACACACACACACACACACACACACACATACAGACCAATACCCAAAAACCACTTTTTTGGACTCAGGGGACCTTGAAACGCATAGAAATTTAGAAATTGGGGTACCTTAATTTTTTCGGAAAGCAATACTTTCCTTACCTATGGTAATAGGGCAAGGAAAGTAAAAAGTTCAGTCTCCAACAAACATTTTAAACTTTTAACTCCCATGTTCATTACGATGCATTATTTATTGCTCGTATATCTCCTTCGTTTCTCAGTACGTATCCCAAATTTCGATAACAACTGCCTGAAAGTCACACTTCAGATTCATCAGATCTCTCATACTCTTACATACTCTTTCAAAACAAATCTCTCCACTTGAGAAAATCCTTATCCCTGATTCATCAAACCCGCACAATCTGATTCAAAAACCGGCGATCTGCAATTCCATAGACCTATCTCGAATCTTCTTCTTCTTCTTCTTCTTCCACCTCTTCTCTTTCTTCCTCTTCTTCTCCTTCTTCTTCTCCAACTCCTCCTCCCCCACTTCATCTTCCTCTTCTTCTTCTTCATCTTCTCCACCTCTTTCTTCTTCTTCTCTTTCACCTTCTCCTTCGTCTCCACGTCCTTCTTCTTCTTTTTCTCTTATCTTCTTCTTCTCCTTGTTCTTCTTCTTCCTCTTCTTCTTCTTCTTCTTCTCCAACTCCTCCCACACTTCATCTTCCTCTTCTTCTTCTTCATCTTCTCCACCTCTTTCTTCTTCTTCTCTTCCTCCTTCTCCTTCGTCTTCACGTCCTTTTTCTTCTTCTTCTCCCATCTTCTTCTTCTCCGTGTTCTTCTTCTTCTTCTTCTTCTTCATCTTCTCCACCTCTTTCTTCTTCTTCACCTCCTTCTTCCTCTTCTCCTACTTCATCTTCTTTTCCTACTTCTTTTTCTCCTACTTCATCATCTTCTTCTTCTCCCGCAAATCCACAGCCTGATTCCGAATGTTGATCTGTGTGGCGTTGAAATGTTCGCTTGAACGGCGCGCGGCTGTCAGTTGAATTTATAAAAGCCGGCAGCTGAAAGGCTGCAAGCAGGCAGAGGCAAACAGCCAATGCTAGAGTAGTATAGCATTGTGAAGATTGATAATGCTACAAGCTAAGACAGCCTCTCTCTCTCTCTCTCTCTCTCTCTCTCTCCGCCGCCGAAGTCTGAACCTTATTGATCGTGCGAGTTCTGCTCTGCTCTATGCTCAACTCTGGTTGTCGATTTATTGGTGGTAGAACAAGAATAATTATTATAGTGCCTCGTTTGCCGCGAAGAAAAGTGGAAACGAGTTCGTGGGTAGGGAAATGTTTGAGGAGGAGGAGGAGGAGTTGAGGACCAGAAGAAGAAGGAGGAGGAGGAGTTGAGGACCAGAAGAAGGAGGAGGAGGAGTTGGAGGAGAAAAAAACTGAGGGTGGGGAGTAGGAAAAGGATGATGAAGAAAATTCTGAACCGACGAATGTTTGAAGACCTCCTCAACCAGTCTACAAATGATCTCAGTTTCGAAATGTGAATTATTATGAAGATTGGATTCAGAAATTTCTTTGAAAAAGACGAATACGAACCAGTGGAGCGTTAAAAAGAGAAATTATAGTATATTGTGACGATCCGTTTGACACAATAAATTAATTCAGAAAAAGCAAACTATCTTTAATAAAATTATGAAACTGGAAGAACAGTTAGCCTAGTCAAGAAAACACTCTAATAGAATTGAATCTTCTTTTTGATAAGAAGCAGTCATACTATTTATAAAGCGATAAGAGAACCATGGAAAATATAATTATGCACTAGTTTGAATTATTTGGCAAAAATAAAATTATAAAGCGACTTAGTTATCCATTGGCAGACTATAAAAAGCATTCGCATGATTTAAGATTACAATTTCTTTGTTTTGATTTAGCATGTCACTTGATCTTAGTTAGATTAGCCGACAATTTATTGATTTATTATGCGAGCAAATCAGCTGACTGATCACTCGAGTATTATGAATTGAATATATTTATCTGGATAATATTATTAAAAATCTGGTGTGGCGCACTCACACAACTTTCCTTGCCGTTATGAAAATTCATCACCTGACGCTAGTGTCCCCGCGCATCTCAAGTCTACTATTCAAAGATTTGAGCCAGCTGGTGACGGGGTAATAACGCTGGAGACACACATGAGGTCTGCTATCTCTTCATAGTGAATAATTTAATAGAATCAGCAATAATTTGCAATTGAATAATCACACTTTCTCGAATTTAAAGCTTATTTTCAATTTTAGGTGAAAATGCTACTGAACATTAATTGTAGAGATTTTCATGCTCAATCTACTCCACTTAATTTTTTTCGTTTCAATTGTATCTGAAGCCTGATAATTGGGAATCTATCTGCATTGATGGGGCGAAGCTCCTGAAATCTTTACAGATATGGGACTTGTGGCAGTTGATAGAGCTTATTGATGACTATTTTAGGTATGAATTTGATCAAAATCGTTGGAGCCGTTTCCGAGAAAATCACGAAAAACCCTGTTTTTGACAACATTCTCGCCATTTCAGCCGCCATTTTGAATTGCATTTGATCGAAATTGTTCGTGTCGGATCCTTATAGTGGAAGGACCTTAAGTTCCAAATTTCAAGTCATTCCGTTAATTGGGAGATGAGATATCGTGTACACAGGCGCACATACACTCATACACACACACACACACACACACACACACACACATACAGACCAATACCCAAAAACCAGTTTTTTGGACTCAGGGGACCTTGAAACGTATAGAAATTTAGAAATTGGGGTACCTTAATTTTTTTCGGAAACAATACTTTCCTTACCTATGGTAATAGGGCAAGGAAAGTAAAAATTATATGTTGAAGAAAGGTTTATGTAATGGAAAAGCAATGATTATTATGTTATTTTGAATATTTATTGGTATCTAAAAACATATGAAAAAACAAGAGTGTGCAAAGCTCACATAAAAAAGTAAATGTATTCATTATTATATTAGCATATATTAAGATTTATTTAATTGAAATGCTCATGGTCTATTATATAATATATTTAAGTACAATCTTATTCATTATTGTGTAACAAAGAGCTGAGGAAACCCTGAATCTTAAATAGCCAATCACATCACGTCTTACAAAGACTAGAAAACCAATTAGATGAAGGCTTACAAATTTCATTTATTGTTTTATTCAATCATTAAGAATTACACAACTTACAGAAAAGTACCACAGGCTTATAAGCCCAAAACGGTTCCAATTCTAATTTATACAAAAGTCCAAATGTAGCTAGGTTATGTGTCCCTTAACATTCTCCTATTTCACACCCAATTTACAATTCGAAACACACAAAGATTATTTTTAAATTAAAAATACTTCAAAATTGAATTAAATCAATCACAATTAATTAAAAAAATCCAAACTTTGAAAAAACTACAAAATTTTGAGACCGAAAAGACAAACACACTATTTAGAACTTCTTCTTTCAGAGGAAGAGATGAAAATTTTTCCAAGAAATGCTCTCTCTGGCTTGTGATCTCGACCGATATGGCAGCACATTAGGATAGGGTTCTTTTCAATTATTTTTTTTAAAGCATCAAGCCAGTCCCTTTCCAAATGTTTAAGTATTTGTAATTGATGTTTGATTGTTTATGAACGCAGTGAATATTCAAGAATTGTGAAATATTCCCATATATATATTTAATACTGATGTAAAATACTGAAAATTACATGTACCTGAGCCCAGCAGATTCGAAAGGATTCAACTAATTAATTATTGGAGATAATTAATTATTTTACAAGAACTTCAGGGAACGTCGTTTGAGTGAGTGTTCAGATTTCAATGAGCTCATTAAACACTAAGGCCTTTTTAGTGAATTGGGGAATTATTTAAAAGCGCTATAAAAATTTGAATCAAGTTTGAAAATTTCACAACTTGTCGAACGCTATAATATATTTATTAAGAACTCTTTTTATGAATAATATATTTAATATCCGTAGGAAGCTTATTTCCGTGCATGGCCCGAATCCATATCCCTGAAATTTTAAATGATTATTTTTGTTAATAATATCAATATTTGTTTGAAATATATCTATTGAACCTATAGACTGAACAGGTTCTAATTTGTCAAATTCTGAATCGACCTGAAGTTTCATATATCAGTATTAATAAAAATATATGTGATAGATCACAGTATTGTGAATGCTTACTATTCTATTATTTGAGATATATATATATATATATATATATATATATATATATATATATATATATATATATTTGAGTGATAATTGAGATATTAAGGAATTTATTTATATGGATTTATATTCATAAAAAAAATTTATATATCCATATTTTATGGGAATATACTTGTGTTTTTTGTCAGCAAACAAAATATTAGGAATTTTCATTCTTTTTCTGATTCATCTCGTGATATACAGTTTGAGCTGTCTTGGTACCAAGCATTTTATTCTGCAGCATATAAAATTAGTGAATTATTCAGGATTGATCTTATTCAGAGCAACTATCACTCATCATCCTTTGATGATAGTCATATTATTCATTCAACAAATCTCTACTGATATTTATAATAATAAGTCTGCAATATATCATATAAGGATCCAGAGAACTTCTAGAACTGGCGCAGTAGGTCTCAAGGAATTCCGAAAGGATGAATTAGTGCACATACTAATAGTTGATTTTCATGATTGTTGATTGAATATATGGTTACTGATAATCAGTCACTGACTATCTTTTGATTTCCTTACTGGTATTCTCCAATATCTTCAAGGGAGCAACGGTAAGAATTGTTAATTATCAGTCACTTAAACCCATGGTGGTTCATTATGGTGAAAATATTCATGCTTCTATCACTGAGCTTGAGCTGTGGTCAGAACCCCAGTATATTTGCGAGCCGGACGGCCTTATCTTTTTGCAAATTTATTTGCAAGCTAGGGATAATAGCAACAGTACTGGTATATATCCAAATGCAACTTCACAATATTTAAAACAAAAAAATAGTATATTTAAAACTGAGGATTAGGAATTCATATATGTTTTGAACTGCGACAAGAACGAGAAGGAGAAGATGACTAGAGGAAAAGGATACAATAAAGTGGGAAAGTGGAAGAAGAGGGAGAAGTTGAAGAAAAAGAGAAAGAACGAGAAGGTGAAGGTGAAAAGAGGAATGAATCTTTCCGAAGGCAGTGAAAAGTTTTGCACTTGCTTTAAGCTTACTTCTCTATTCGTTTCGCACTTCCTTTCATTGGCCACGGCTTTGTTGTTAGGTGCCGCGGCGAGCTTCGTAAATCATTGCCTACCATTCAAACTGGTCCTACTTCTCTTCACATTCTTCTTCTTCCTCTTCCTCTTCACACTCTTCTTCTTGAAGAAGAAGAAGAAGAAGAAGAGGAAGAAGAAGAAGAAGAGAAGAAGAAGAAGAAGAAAAATAAGAAGATGAAGAAGAAGAAGAAGAAGAAGTAGAAGAAGAAGAGGAGGAAGAAGAAGAAGAAGAATGTGAAGAGAAGTAGGACCAGTTTGAATGGTAGGCAATGATTTACTGAAGATTATGAGAATTACAATGATTAATGAGAAGAAGATAGAGAAAAAGAAGAAGAAAGAGTAGGAGAAGGAGGAGGAGAAGGGGAAGAAGGAGGAGGAGAAGAAGATGATGAAGAAGGAGAGGGAGAAGTTCAACAACAACAACACAACAAGAGAGATTAGGACAAGAACAAGAATAGGATTAAGAACAAGAAGAAAACAGAAAGTGAAACAAAAATTGGAACTGGAACAAGAATAAAAAACTGGAAGAAGGACAAAGAATATGGGTAAAACTGGAGAAAAGATCTCCAGAAATAGAAGAAGTGGTAATAGCAAAAGAATGATTGTGAACCGACTTGGTTTGCTGGGTTGCCAGGTTGCCTGTGCCAAGCACGGTTCACTTGGACGGAGCTGAAGAGAGAGACTCATTCCAATTGAAAGCCAACGAATCAATGCCACCAGGGCTTCGGCCATAGCAATGCAGGCCACCTCTATTCCTCCTCTATTCACTATTCATGGAGCGCATTCAACCTCATGACAAATATCCATTCTCTCCTCTCCTACTCCCCTCTTCATCCTCCTCCACCCTTCTTCATCACCATCTTCCTACTCCTCCTCCCCCTCCTTCACCTCCTCCTACTCATCCGCCTACTCCACCCGCCGAAGGACCAGAACTAACTCTGATCTATTAGAGGATAGTGATTTCAGAATTATTGAACGGTTCCTTGAACTGGACAATTCTTCATCAGAATTATATTAGTAGTAGAAATGTTGAAAATTAAGTTGGATAATTGTATGGGTGAACAGTTAGTCTAAAGTAGAAATGAATGCAAGAACGTTTTTTTTTCCAAGGACATCTAGACATCACCGGATGATAACCGGGTGATAATAGTTCACGTTGGAATGGAAATCTGGTGTGGCGCGCTCACCCAACATTCCTTGCCGTTATGAAAATTGATCACTTGACGCTAGTGTTCCCGCGCATCTCAAGTCTACTATTCAAAGATTTGAGCCAGCTGGTGACAAGGCAATAACGCTGGAGACACACGAGGTCTGCTATCTCTTCATAGTGAATCATTTAATAGAATCAACAGTTGCCAACAGTTTGCAATTGGATGATCACATTTTCTCGAATTTCGAGCTCATTTTTAATTTTAGGTGAAAATGTTTCAGAACATTGATTGTAGAGATTCTCAAGCTCAATCTATTCCACTCAAAATTTTTCGCTTAAATTGTATATGAAGCCTGATAATTAAGAATCTAAAATCAAACTTTGCATAGATGGGGCGGAGCTCCTGAAATTTTTTACAGATATAGGACTTGTGGCAGTTGACAGAGCTAATTTATGACTATTCTAGGTATGAATTTAATAAAAATCGTTGGAGCCGTTTTCGAGGAAATCGCGAAAGACCCTGTTTTTGACAACATTTTCGCCATTTTAGCCGCCATCTTGAATCGCATTTGATCGAAATTGTTCGTGTCGGATCCTTATATTGTAAGGACATTACGCTCCAAATTTCAAGTCATTCCGTTAATTGGGAGATGAGATATCGTGTACACAGACGCACATACACTAATACACACACACACACACACACACACACACACACACATACACACATACAGACCAATACCCAAAAACCACTTTTTTGTACTCAGGGGACCTTGAAACGTATGGGAATTAAGAAATTGGGGTACCTTAATTTTTTTCGGAAAGCAATACTTTCCTTACCTATGGTAATAGGGCAAGGAAAGTAAAAATACAAACTTTATGCACTAGATTTACAAATGTTCAAACTTACATAAACTTATATCAATAATTTGTTACTAAAGATGTTCGTAGTTTTCTGAATAAATGCTACAATGCTCCAGTTTCTTGATGAGCTGTGTATGTGTCATTTGCTGAATGATAAATAATAATCAATGAATTTGCAACAACTTACGATAAAGCTCATCTCAAACTGACATAATTTTATTATCTCCTGATTGGAAGTGAATACCTTCTGAATTTTCATTCACTATTTCAATTGCTCTGTAGATAAATACAGAAAAGTAATAGGAGTACTCTCTCATGGAAGATAGTTAATATTCCCCAAAAATAATTATTAAAAGAGCAAAGATAGTATGTTCTTCAACATAATAATGATATAGTCTACATTATCTATCATTAAACTATAAAAATTCGAAACCATAATATTATATCTCGTACAAATCGACCCATCTTCTGGTGCACACATTAAAAATACTGAGTATATTGAATAGGACTGACGTTGAAGATTTCACGTCAATGAATATTTAAAATCTGGTGTGCGCCTCACACAACTTTCCTTACCGTTATGAAAATTTATCACCTGACGCTAGTGTTCCCGCGCATCTCAAGTCTACTATTCAAAGATCTAAGCCAGCTGGTGACAGGACTATAACGATGGAGACACACGAGGTCTGCTATCTCTTCATAGTGAATGAATTAATAGAATCAACAGTTGCCAACAGTTTGCAATTGAAATAACAACATTTTCTCGAATTTCGAGCTTATTTTCAATTTTAGGTGAAAATGTTACTGAACATCAATTGTAGAGATTTTCATGCTCAATCTACTCCACTTGATTTTTTTCGTTTCAATTGTATCTGAAGCCTGATAATTGGGAATCTAAAATCAAACTTTGCATAGATGGGGCGGAGCTCCTGAAATTTTTACAGATATAGGACTTGTGGCAGTTGACAGAGCTAATTGATGACTATTCTAGGTATGAATTTAATCAAAATCGTTGGAGCCGTTTTCGAGAAAATCGCGAAAGACCCTGTTTTTGACAACATTTTCGCCATTTTAGCCGCCATCTTGAATCGCATTTGATCGAAATTGTTCGTGTCGGATCCTTATATTGTAAGGACATTACGTTCCAAATTTCAAGTCATTCCGTTAATTGGGAGATGAGATATCGTGTACACAGACGCACATACACTAATACACACACACACACACACACACACACACACACACACACACACACACACACACACACACACACACACACACACACACACACACACACACACACACACACACACACACCACACACACACACACACCACACACACACCACACACACACACACACCACACACACACACACACACACCACACACACACACACACACCACACACACACACACACACACCACACAACACACACACACACACACACACCACACACACACACACACACACACACACCACACAACACACACACACACACACACACAACACACACACACACACACCACACACACACACACACACACACACACACACACACACACACACACAACACACACACACACACACACACATACACACATACAGACCAATACCCAAAAACCACTTTTTTGTACTCAGGGGACCTTGAAACGTATAGGAATTAAGAAATTGGGGTACCTTAATTTTTTTCGGAAAGCAATACTTTCCTTACCTATTGTAATAGGGCAAGGAAAGTAAAAATACCAACTTTATGCACTAGATTTACAAATGTTCAAACTTACATAAACTTATATCAATAATTCGTTACTAAAGATGTTCGTAGTTTTCTGAATTAATGCTTCAATGCTCCAGTTTCTTGATGAGCTGTGTATGTGTCATTTGCTAAATGATCAATAATAATCAATGAATTTGCAACAGCTTACGATAAAGCTTATCTCAAACTGACATAATTATCTCCTGATTGGAAGTGAATACCTTCTGAATTTTCATTCACTATTTCAATTGCTCTGTAGATAAATACAGAAAAGTAATAGGAGTACTCTCTCATGGAAGATAGTTAATATTCCCCAAAATAATTATTAAAAGAGCAAAGATAGTATGTTCTTCAACATAATAATGATATAGTCTACATTATCTATCATTAAACTATAAAAATTCGAAACCATAATATTATATCTCGTACAAATCGACCCATCTTCTGGTGCACACATTAAAAATACTGAATATATTGAATAGGACTGACGTTGAAGATTTCACGTCAATGAATATATAAATCTGGTGTGGCGCACTCACACAAATTTCCTTACCGTTATGAAAATTTATCACCTGACGCTAGTGTTCCCGCGCATCTCAAGTCTACTATTCAAAGATCTAAGCCAGCTGGTGACAGGACTATAACGCTGGAGACACACGAGGTCTGCTATCTCTTCATAGTGAACGATTTAATAGAATCAACAGTTGCCAACAGTTTGCAATTGAAATAATAACATTTTCTCGAATTTCGAGCTTATTTTCAATTTTAGGTGAAAATGTTACTGGACATCAATTGTAGAGATTCTCATGCTCGATCTTTTCGACTCAAAATTTTTTTGTTTGAATTGTATCTGAAGCCTGATAATTGGGAATCCAAATTCAAACTTTGCATAGATGGGGCGGAGCTCTTGAAATTTTTACAGATATGGGACTTGTGGCAGTTGATAGAGCTTAACAATGACTATTCTAGGTATGAATTTGATCGAAATCGTTGGAGCCATTTTCGAGAAAATTGCGAAAAACCCTGTTTTTGACAACATTTTCGTCATTTTAGCCGCCATCTTGGATTGCATTTGATCAAAATTGTTCGTGTCGGATCCTTATAGTGTAAGGACCTCACGCTCCAAATTTCAAGTCACTCCGTTAATTGGGAGATGAGATATCGTGTACACAGACGCAAATATACAAATACAGATCAATACCCAAAAATCACTTTTTTGTACTCAGGGGACCTCGAAACATATTATAGAAATTTGAAAATTGGGGTACCTTAATTTTTCCGGAAAGCAATACTTTCCTCACCGATGGTAATAGGGCAAGGAAAGTAACAAGTGATATAATATACAAGGGAGGAGGAGAGGATTAAAAGGAGACGAAACATGAAAGTGAGAATTGAAGAAGATTAATTGAGCTATACCAAAGAATCCATGGAGAGTGAGAAAGATAGGAGAGTAGAAGAAATATTAGTTCGATGAAATGAAATTGTTCGTGTCGGATACTTACAGGGGAAGTACCTTAAGTTCCAAATTTCAAGTCATTCCGTTAATTGGGAGATGAGATATCGTGTACACAGACGCAAATACACTCATACACACACACACACACACACACACACACACACACACACCACACACACACACACACACACACACACACATACAGACCAATACCCAAAAAAAAACTTTTTTGGACTCTGGGGACATTGAAACGTATAGAAATTGAGAAATTGGGGTACCTTAATTTTTTTCGGAAAGCAATACTTTCCTTACCTATGGTGTTAGGGCAAGGAAAGAAAAACATGCTATCAACGCATTAAACATGATAACTAATTGATCACTATTGGAGTTTCGAAAAAACATGGAACGTGGCTGCAAGAATTTATCATAGAAGTTTCGGAACGTACTGCTATATTGAATAAAACTCCCCCTTCATTACAGAGACTCGTATCGGAATTCACAAATTATCTTCATCAATAGAACACAGATTCTATAGCAGGAGGAATCAAAAGCGATCACAAATGACCCAATCTTCAGTGAATTCCGCGCCTGTTACGAATATAATTTCTCGCGACTCTGGTGCACGGATGAACGATTAGATATCAACTTGAAAGGATACGACTTTCCAAAAACTGTTTCAATGCTATCGAGAGAATTTCAACTCAATTTTATAATTGGAAAGATACTTTTCATCAATGAAAGGTCTCCGTCTTTTGAATATAGGTGGGGGACACCATCATTAATTTCAAAGTCTCAAAGGTGCTTGAAATGCAGGCCTGATAATTGTGTAGTGATGGGGTGGGGGAACGGTATAGGAGGAGGAGAGGGTGGATGGGAGTGGGAGGAGGGGAAAAATTGAAAAAGTTTGAATAAAAGGATGGAAATGGATAGTGGGTGAGAGAGGAGGGAGATATTGAGGGTATTTTAGGGAAGTGAAAAAGGGGATATTGGAGAGATTATAGTTGAGTGAGAAGGGAGATATTGGAGAGATCATAGGTTAGTGGAAAGGGAGATATTGGAGAGATTCATGCGTGAGTGAGATGGAAGAAATTGATAAGATTGAGTGTGTGAGTGAGAAGGGAGATATTGGAGGGATCATAGGTAAGTGAAAAGGGAGGTATTGGAGAGATTCATTTGTGAGTGAGATGGAAGATATTGATGAGATTAATTGTGAGGTAGGAGATAGATATTGAAAATATAATGTGGAATTGAGGAGGAAGATATTTAAAATATCATGTGTGAGTGAGAAGGAATAGAGGATTACGAGAGAAAATGGGATTGGAGAGGTTTAAAAGGTAAGGGAGAAGAAACATGGAATAGTGGTGCGCGAGAAAAGAATAGGAGTGGAGAAACGATGAACATTAGATTGATATTGATCATGAGAGGACGAAGAGGGTGAACAAGGGAGTGAGGGAGGAATAGTTGAGAAGATGAGTGTGTGGAAATGGAAAGAAGACGGGGTAAAATTACTAGAAGAAGGAGAAAGAGAAGAGAGGATATAGAGAGAAGGAAGATACTGATAAAGAGGAGAAGATTGTGATGAAGGAGGAAGTAAAGGAGGGAGAGGTTGACAACGTAGGTGAGCAAAAAGGAAAAAAGATTTAAGGGAATGACTTGGAAAACAAAGAAAGAGAGAGAAAAGATATGTAAGAATGTTGAAAAAGATTGATACTGGTAGTGGGGAGGAAAAGATGGGAAAACGGAGAAAAGCGATTCGATGAAGGAATACTAGCAGAGAATGGAGAATGAAGCCACAATTGAAGGGAAAAAGGATAAAAATGGCAAAAAGAGAGAGGAAGTGAGAGAGATTAATTAACAGAGGAGGAAGATATAAAAAGGTGTAGAAAAAACTGAAAGCCAAGAAGCAGTAGGAGAAAACAGTTCATCTTTTCATTGTTCAAAATCACAAAATCATAAAAAATGATATCAACTTTGCAAACATCGCGTTGTATTCTCTACTATTAGTAATATTACTAATTTAAAAGTGTTTACTACTATTATGTATAGCAATCAATAAGCATTACAAGCAAAGGAATAATATATCCTATTATATTAAGCGAGCAATCTCTCTATTTATATATCTGGTTATTTTTATATCTGGTTATTCTTATATCTGGCTATTTTTATATCTGGTTATTTTTATATCTGGCTATTTTTATATCAGGTTATTCATGTTTAACGGATGTGGAAACGGCTCTAACGATTTTCACGAAATTTGGAACATAGTAGGTTTATGATATAAAAGATTCGATTGCACTAGGTCTCGTCCTTGGAAAAACTCGCTGAACGACATTAAAAGGATAATTCATCCTTGGCTGAAACAGCTGTGGATAGTAAAAAAGTGAGTGAGCGAGTGAGTATGTGAAAAATAAAAAAATCGCATCCCCGAAATTCATAAGATTACATATAGCCAGATGTGAAATATAAAACCCGATAATTTTAGAGAATTGTGTTGTCTAAATAAATAAAAATAGCGAGCAAAGCTCGGTGCCCCGATATTTATCTATATAATAAGAGAGTAGGGTTGTGTTTGTTCGTGTGTTTGTTTGTTCCATTAAAACATGTCAACTTGTGGATTGCATACCGGAGAAATGGGAATGATTTAGATCTCCAAATTTTGCACATAGATTCTAAAAATATCAATCTCGTGCACCTGGCAGCCCAAATTTCAATTTTCCTTGTAGATTTTTCAGAATTAATGTTCAAATTCCATTATTGGTACAAACGATTTCATGAAAAAATCACCAAATCTATGGTCGAAATTAAGAATCGAAATTAGAATGACTGACTCACTGTACAGTCAGTCGAAAATTTTAATATTGGAATGAGGGGTATTTTGGCAAGCTGAGCAAAAAAATAGGGTCATATGCAAATTTTCATTATAATCATCTTCAAATGAAAAAATCTGGTGTGGTGCACTCACACAACTTTCCTTGCCGTTATGAAAATTGATCAACTGACGATAGAGTTACCGCGCATCTCAAGTCTACTTTTCTAAGATTTGAGCCAGCTGGTGTCAGGACAATAACGCTGCAGACACACTAAGTCTGCTATCTCTTCATAGTGAATGATTTAATAGAATCAACAGTTGCCAAAAGTTTGCAATTGTATAATCTTATTTTCCGAATTTCGAGCTTATTTTCAATCATCTTCTATACTATAATAGAGGAAAGAATTGGTTCAAAAACGTGTAGAGGATACGGAAATTATGTTTGACGCATTATCACGTCTGAATTACTGGACTGATTTATTTGAAATGCTGCTTATAGATTCTTAATCAACCAAGGATTATTATAGGCCTATTTTCAATTTTTCTAGATTTCATTACGTCAAGTTTTAAAATAGACCCTTGCGGAGCACGGGTAACCTGCTTGTTATTAATATGATAAGCAGTACAAGAGATATTAACAATCGACATTTCAAGCTACACGGAGTGAGAATTTACAATCTATACTCACTGGCTACACGAGGTCAGTCTACTCTCATCCTACTTGCACAAACATTTCTTGACCGATAAAAATAATCCTCATCCAAATCAATAAATCATTACAAATGCGACGACTGTCTCAGCTATTAAATTCCAAGGTAGCACAACTATAAAATAAAACTCCCTGATGGTTCCATCTAGGAACCAGTGAGTATAAAATGTAAGGCTCTATGCTCAGTGCTAGAAACATCTCAATGTGATAACAAAAGTAGCACCAGGTCTATAAATATGAAGAAGAACTTGATGCGACAGTAAATTTTTTACAGTCCTGAACACATAAAATGTTCCGAGTGCTTACATCTGAGATCTTCTCCAGTGTTATGCTGGAAATTGAGACGTTACATTGAATTCGTATGACGTTTGGAGGGAGTGATTGAATTTGAAATTTTTGTAACATAAAATTGGAACGAGGATATGATTGCAACAACCTTGATGCATGATTGAATAGTTTCAAGTTACCTCAGAATTTGAAATTGAATCGTTGTTTGGAATAAATTGTAGATTCTATAGTGAGGTCCACGTTATGATGGCAGTGGAGAAAGATAGGAAAACAACGTTGCCGATCCCACGACTTGTCAATGCCTTCTATAGACGGTAGCTGATACAGGTTTATTGATGTGATATTAGGCTAGGGCCACACGAGCTCATAAAGTGTGTCCGTTGCAACTTACTTTTTGACGTCCGTTGTACAAATACATACAAGTGAACTGGTGACAACACAGGAGGTACGTGCGTACCAAGTAACGGAAGTCGTAACGGACGGTGATTTTTGAACTGCGCAGAAATGCTACAACGCACGTCGAAACATGCAAAAGTTATTGCTCCGTCTGGTTCAATTGCGTAAAGCCAACTGACGTTGACGCACCACACTCAACGCTCGTGTGGTGTCATTGGCGACGGCCACAAAAAGTAAGTTGCAACGGACGCACTATGTGCGCTCGTGTGGCCCTAGCCTAACTGTTCATTCCAGTTGAAATAATCAATCATATTTTATTAAGCAAGAAATAACATTTCTCAACAATTTCATAAAGTATTTTCATAATTAATATGAAATACTTTGTTAATTAATCATTATTAATTCTACATTAATAACCTCCAGACTGTGTTTCCCAAATTAAGGTTTAAATAAGTTTTGGGCGAATGTCCGTTGTTTTTATTTATTTTCTATGAAAAAATGAATAAATGAATTAATGGAAGACGATCTGGCAACAGACCAGAGCGAGAAAGAGATAGCGCTATCCGCATTGTTGAATGATTGACAAGGCAATACCTTTTGCTAATCAAACACTGCCTTCATAACGTGGACCTCACTATAGCACATTTCTCTTAAATTTTCTATTCAGAGATAATTCTCTGTTCTGGAGATATCTGAGGAGATATACAACCTTGATTTCAATCTCGCAGTGATTGAAACATTATTATTTGATCAATACAAAAAATGGATGCTGCAATCAATATTCACATACTCAAATGGTGTTAATATTCCCAATTTTTTCCAAACCTATACTTCCCTCCCAGATCGATGAATGGTTTTTAACCTTTCCATTTAAATATTCAACAAGTCGCGGCATTGGTTTGACAAGGTTCTAACTGCTCAAGAGTCACTTTGGAGAAAAACAAGTTTGAAATTTCATTTTGCTCTATTCTTTTTTATTCATCAATGAATTCGATTCTTTATGCTTTCTGAGGACTAAGTAGTATTTCATGAATATAATAATGTGATTATATCATTAAATATTGTCCCCAATAGTATTTATATAGACTATCTACTTTTGCAGTTAGAACCTTGTCACTCCCAACTCTGATCAAATTGGGAGTGACAAGGTTCTAACTACACATACAACCTTGTCGAACTGAAAATTGGAGTAGAAATAAGATGTATATAAGACATAGTTTATTGTTGGAAATTTCATAAAATTCAAGGAACGAACAATTATTTTATACCTTAATTTCCTGTATTATACTTTTTTCGAGTTTGAAAATACAGTTACTGTTGAAAATAAGTTTGTATTCTGTTTCAAAAATTTCTTCTTCGTTTTTTTCATTACAAAACACCATTATTATTACAAAAAAAACACTTGATTTGCTCCTCATTCTCATTGTTCTTTGTTATTATAGCACAAATACCATTATTTACGGTAAAACATTATTCAAGATGACTCTATTTCAAGATGAGATTGTAGAACTCTCGGTCCTGGAGGGGCATGAAAGGAAATGCACGATTTTAAAAATTTTGTTAGTTAAAACCTTGTCAAACCAATGCCGCGAAGTGGCATGTTGAATTTGAATTGGTTTTCATTTCATACGTTGGAACTTCAACGTTCAATCAGAGTTGACAGAAGTAATCTTTCTTTATTTCTTTACTTTATGGTTCAATAAACTCTCGTTGATTGTTTCTTCGTTCAATGAAGATAGAATAGTGCAATAAATTACATTAATTATTCACAACTGCTCTGCTAAAATAATGTTTGTCAATCGCTTTGATGATTGATTTCAATTATTGATTTTTATCTTTATATTGTTCAATGATATTCTTCAGTTTGTACTTTGCAGAAGTGGAATTAATTGAATAGTTATCGATATCTGTAATTTATTGTCAACTTACTTTTGATCCTTTTCTAATCATGTATTTTATGTGTGTATTGTTAAATGTAAAAAAATGGATAAATATTAACAGCTAGCATTGTGCTCGTAATGTAGATAACCATATTATATTGTATCATATAATAGTATTATCATAGAGAAACAATAGCGTAAGTAGATATCTCATGGTATAGGGCGTTTATGTCGCAACTTTTACTGTTATCTCAAGCCGATTACTGTCGATTATTGTAGATTTTTACTGTTTTGACCGGGTAAGAGTGTATGAGCGGCACAATATGAGAGACTACCAGGGTCATAAAGCTTCACAGGAAAGAACTACGTAGACTATCAGCTTGAGATAACAGTAAAAGTTGCGACATTAACGCCCTATACAATGTGATATCTACTTACGCTATTGTTTCTCTATGGTATTATTGAAGCTATCACTATCATAACTATCAAGAAGTCGTATTGCATGGGAAAGACTTGATATATTGTCAAAACCACTAATTAATTGAAACAATTTCAAATACTAGTTTTGTTTGTAGAACAATACTGACTAATCCCGAGTGAACTGTAAGCTTAAACATTCAATAGAAGAATTTATAGTGTAGGTGAAGCACTATGATTGGCCATTAGCTGTCGACCAATGGAGGTTGAGCTCTACTGTCATTGGCCGAGACTAGACACACCCAAGCATTCCGTGTCTGTGTCTAGTGTCTCGAGTAAACCGCTTCCAGTGGAAATCACTTTATTTGTCGATATTTTTCACGACTGTGATGAGAGGTTTTAGGTCGATTCAGTATTTAGAAGTGAATTATTATTGATCTGATAAATTCAAAAATTGTGGATGATTTATATTTTTTGGACTCATAATTGTGTTGGAATCATTATGTAACTGTCTATTTTGAACTAGGTTACAGCAGTTCTGATTCATGCCTTATTGAATTTACCTGAATAATAGTTGTATTGTCTCTGAGTGAATAGATAATAGAAAATTGACTAGAAGAATAAACTGTATTATAAACTGTTAATCAGTATTTCAACCAGAATATACTGTTATCTACCTCAATACATAAATCTCATCCACTTTATTCCCTTAATCACACACTCTCTCTCTGTTCCACACCTGTTCATTCTCTCACACTACCCTAAATCCACGTTCAACACATGAACCTTTCAAACCCTACAACTGAGAGGTAGAATGGCATCAAAATCCATATTATGTAAGCCCACCCAACACTAGCGCAGTTTCCAATATAACGCAGCAGCTTATTAAATTATCTCCACTCAACAGAGAGATAAGAGACGGATTATATTACACATTCACAACATATATAATCTCCACATTCAAATACGAATATCTATATTATTTGAGACACTATGTGTAGTGTGTTATATACATAAAACAGATTAACATAATGATTATAGCTATATATTTGAAGAGAGTCTACATATATTGACGACATGTGTAGCGTATAATATATACAGATTAAAATATGTAGCTATATATTTGAAAAGAGTTTACACGTATACATGATAATGTGTAGTATATATGAAATATACGGATAGACATAATTGACCGAGCGAAGTGAGATCTAAGATTCAAGTCGACGGTTTGACATTTCTCTTAATGTTTAAATGTTTGAATGTTTAAATGTTTATATGTTTTTATGTTTCGCATTTACGGCGAAACGCGGTAATACATTTCCATGAAATTTGACAGGTTTTTTAATTGCGCGTTGACGTATATACAAGGTTTTTGGAAATTTTGCATTTCAAGGATAATATAAAAGGAAAAAGGAGCCTCCTTCATACGTCAATATTACCGTAAAAATCAGACCATAGAATTATTCATCATAAATCAGCTGTCTAGTGGACTATAATACTACCCGTTCAAAAACATCAAACATCTTGAAAATTTATCTTTCCATCAACGTTTTAGACAGTTGCAGCCAGACCTGATAACAGCGCTCACACTCACATTCCGGGACGACACGTCACGTGTACGATAGGACAGAAAGCTCTATATTCATCTAGGATTTTTTCTAGACATTTTAAATTGATAAATTATTTATCAATTTTTGAGAAAACATAACAACAGGTCAATGTAACTTACTGAGAGCGAGGTCTACTGTTCACAGAACTACTAGTATATAGCTATATATTCAAATTCAAATTCAAATTCAAATCCAAATTCAAATTTTATTCAATCCAATTCACAATATTTACAAATCACGAGAAGAAATAATACAGTTTAACAATATTAGAGTAATAAGTTGATAATTTATAAAGTACATAAAAGTCTAATTTATTAAACAATAACATCAGACAAGAATTCGAACATGCTAAACCAGGATTAATTTGTGAATTTGGATAGAAAAATACTGCTTGCTGAGAGTACAAAACTCTACGTCTGCGAGCAGGAATGAATATCTGATAATTTATGAATTTATAGAGAAGTAGAAAAATATAAAAAGAAGAAAGAAAGAAAAATTAGCAACCAATCACTCACACATTCACACTAACCATGCTCACTCTCCAATTCCAGCTCATTTAGCCAATGCATAGCCACCATTATCAGAGTATTTTAACTAAGGAAACCACATCGAATAAGGTCTCTAGATAATCAGGCATAAGACCTCTAAGACATCCAAGAACTTTTGTTTTTAAAACAAGTCGATTTTGTGTTCTCTTAATTTCAAGAGGAATGTTGTTGAAAAACTTAGGGCCGAGAAATACAAACGATTTCTGGAAACAAGTGGTATACGATTTAGGAAGTCTTAGTAAATCAGATGTCACTCTCCTATATTTGAGAAGAGTATGCACATAAACATAACAATCTATAGAATTTGATACGGATTGGATTAATATAGCTATATATTTGAAAACAGTATGACAATGTAGAGAATATAATACGGATTGAATTATCATAGCTATATATTTGATAAGACTATATATATGGTAGTTTACAGATTGAAATATGAATATCTATATAGGTATTTGACACGAATATATATGTACTCGTATAATTCACAGATTGTGTAAAGTATAGCTATATTATGGCACGAGTCTCTACCCTGCTGACAGTTAACTGATAAGAGCACAAATTGCAACGTTGCAAATTTCGTTCACTCCACGTGTCTACGAGATGAGTTAAGTTGAAATCATCGGGCTGATCTGTAAGTGACTTGGCTCAAATACCGACATATATATACATACATACATATACACATACACACATACATATACACATACACATATACATATACACACATACATACATATATCTGTTACATGTATCGTCTAAGTTTAGAGCATGTTGAAGAGATATTATAATGTAGGTGACTAGTCATAAATATATTCTATGTATTTGTTAAATGTATTGTTCAAGTTTATAACATGTTGAGAGAAATACATAACCTGACTTAAATGTATCATCATGTATTTATATCATACATGATGCCTTAACCGTGAAAGGAAGAAGAAGAAGAAGAAGAAGAAGAAAGAAGAAGAAGAAGAAGAAGAAGAAGAAGAAGAAGAAGAAGAAGAAGAAGAAGAAGGATAGGGAGGAGAAGGATAGGGAGGAGAAGAAGCAGAGGGAGAAGAAGAAGGAAGAGAAGGAGAAGAAGAATGAGGAGAAAAAAAGAAGAAGAAGAAGAAGAAGAAGGAGTGGGAGGAGAAGAAGCAGAGGGAGAAGAAGAAGGACGAGAAGGAGAAGAAGAATGAGGAAAAGAAGAAGAAGAAGAAGAAGAAGAAGAAGAAGAAGAAGAAGAAGAAGAAGAAGAAAAAGGAGAAGAAGAAGAAGATTACACATGATAAATCAAGTTCATGGAATGTGAGTGACAGATCTACATAATACACGATATCAACATCAGGTACATCCATTTATTTACAATAATGTTTGTTACGATAACTTTCAAGTACCTAGTATTTCTGCTCTAGAACACATTCACGAGAAAGCATAATATATTTGACATATTCCAGAATCTACTTGGCAGCTCCATTGTGATGTGCTGATATTATGTTGCTGAAGTCTCGTACAAAGTTAGTATGAGATATGAAGTCTCTTATTGCTCATAGTTCATCAGTCGAGTTAGAAGTTTCTGAGTTGATTTATGTCAGTTCGGATTATGAAGATCATATTAATTTGATATTGAGATGGAAGGATATTATTGGATAACTTATAGTCTATTATTTTGATTTCATGCTTTCGATAATATTATAACGCAAGCCTTGCCACATTGTTTGTTTGTATTGTTCATTGATTTATTAATTAATTTATTGTGTAGGCTGTTCAAGATATTATAATTTATCGCTCGTTTTCTATTGATCACCAAAAGTTTACAGTGGTTATTGCTTTTTTTCTCTCAACTTCGGCTGACGGCAGGAAATGCCAAGCTAAATGAACTTGGAACACTTATTGTTAATATCAAGAGATACTATTATATACATTTAGGGCCGTTTGCACAGTGTAAGTTTAAGCTAAAGCTTAAACCAAATCTGGATTTTTTTGGTTCAAACTAAAACTCCGTTTGCACAGTATAAGTTTAAACTCTGTATTGAGTTTAAACTTTGGGAAAGTTTAAACCTCCAAAGAAGGAGGTTTAAAACAAATAATTTGGATTAACTTGACATCTTCTGTAAAGATTTCATGGGGAAATAGCTGATAATAAATTATTATTCTTCGACGGTTGTTTTTAATGCTTCTGTAGACGATAATCATTATTTAGGTTATAATGAATAATTATTGATAGAATTGACAGGAATTGATAGAAGTTTCTGATGCGATTGATAGAGATGACTGCAAAGAAATTGTGGAACTGAGAAAAATTGGGCAAAAAACGAATCATTAAAATTTCTGGGATAGAGAATTTTTTAATGGTTTTGCTTGAGTAAAGCAAGTGTCAATTTAGTATTTGATTAAATAAACCACTTGATAGGAAATAAGACAATTTTTATCAGTGGTCTTTGATCAGAAAACATTTCTAATAAACGAGGAAGATCATAGTAGATTTAAGCGTAACAAAATAACTTTTTTATCTTACATTCTAAAATATATTTTTTGGTGCCAACTAAATATAAGTTTGTATCTAATAGTAATACAGCATTTTTTGAATAATTTCTTGATTGCTTTCCACTTTTATTACCATACAGCTTACAGCTCTGTGGATTTTGAACAAGGAAATAGTAGCTACATAACCTCAATTTACTGATGGTTTGTGAACAAATAACAAATTTCCTGTAAAAATCAGTCTTATGATATTATAAACGATGACATTCTATTACCAACTTAACGCTTAACTAGTTCAACTTAAACTGGATTAGTAAATGCACTGAGAAAACCGATTCAAGTTTAAACTTTCAGATTAACTTAATCGAGTTTAGCAATCCATACTGTGCAAACGGCTCTTCATATCAATACTGCTTTAATATTGTCATGTGAATAAAGTTCTTTTCTTTTCTTTCTTTCTAGTCAAGATTCCAAGAGATTCTGAGCTTAACTTTATTTGAATCTAAAGGATAAATTCAATACAGTGAATATTGGCGTTTATCTGGTTGGTTCATCCAGAATTTTGTGATTGATTATTAAGAGTCAATTGAATAAAACAAGAATCAAAATTTTTGATAGGAGTGGTGAAATGCAGCTGATTAATATGCGCAGGGTTGGGAGGAATCAACAAAATGTGCAAGTCCCTTAGCCCAACCTCACAATTTTCAAAAAATTCTTCAATTTTCTAGCACCAACGTTTTTTAATAGACTTCCTGTGGACATTAAAAGGTGTGGGCAGACGACAAATTTCTGCAGATTATAACCATAGAGAAACAATAGCATAAGTAGATATCCCATGGTATAGGGCGTTTATGTCGCAACTTTTACTGTTATCTCAAGCCTATTACTGTCGATTATTGTCGATTTTCACTGTTTTGACCGGGTAAGAGTGTATGAACGGCACAATATGAGAGACTACCAGCGTCATAAAGCTTCACGGGAGAGAACTACGTGGACTATCAGCTTGAGATAACAGTAAAAGTTGCGACATAAACGCCCTATACCATGGGATATATACTTACGCTATTGTTTCTCTATGTTATTACATAGTCATCTGATACATGAAGATGTTTCTGGTTATTATGAAATTAATGTTTATTGTGAACTGCAGGCCTGCACAGTAGTACAATTTTTTTACAACTGGTGAGCGCGACATTTTTTTTCTAGTTTGTAATGTTATTGTTTATAGTGTAATATTGTTAGTATTTTAATAATGTTAAACTGAAACTGAAGTGCTTTTTCCTTCTTTCTTGTCTTTTTAGTTTTTTTTTACTCTTTCTCAATTTTCTTTGTAAACTGTAACACTTCTTTTTTTATTTTAAGTAGTTTTCTTTCCACCCAAACAGGTTTCTGTAACTTTTGGGATTATTTTCCATGAATATTTTATTTTGGGTAATGTTCTCCAGGGTATGATTGTGATTTTTTAGTTATATGGTAATTGTTTCAGTAACTATGTAATTTCATGCTCTTATATATTGTGAGAATGGAAAATAAGTTGATTCGATTTGAATTTGAGAATTTAGTGACTAGAAACTAGTCATTGGTTCAAGCTCTACAAATAAAATTATGTCATATAGATGACTCGAATCCTAGCATTTGCTTGAAAATCACTTGGTACTAGCATTTGCCAGCTCCTATCCAATAGACCTAATTGGTAATAAATGGAAGAATGAATATTGCGAGAGAATAACGATTATAGCGAGCAGTAGAAGAAGATTTTACAACGATTATGAACCATGAATAGTGTATAATGCATAAAAATAAATCTTATAGCACCCTTTATTCTTCAAAAAACTTTAAAATAGTTGAACAACTTGTTTCGGCTCACACCATCTCCAGGTTCTAAAATAAACCTTTTATTGACTAGTTGTTCAACTATTTTAAAGTTTTTTAAAGAATAAAGAGTGTTATAAGATTTATTTTGTCTTATTAATTTAAAAGTAGCCCATGTCAATAAGTGTTTTGTATAATGCATCTATCTTCACAAAAATACGCTTCAAATACTATAGTGTAAGAAAACATTATTCCAAGTAACTAGATTAGACAACATAGACAACTAGATTAGTAACAACCATACAACCATAGATAAAATATAGCATAAGAAGATATCCCATGGTAGAGGTCGTTTATGTTCAAAATTCGATTCGATTTTTGTTAATTTATGCCGACTTTTGTCAACTACTAGCTATCAATCATTACTGTTTTGTTGGGGTGAGAGTGTAAGAACGGCACAGTTTGAGAGACTACCAGTGTCACATAGCGTTACGGAAAATAAATACTTCGACTATCAGCTCTAGTTTTAACAGTGAAATTTTGAAACAGAAACGCCTTACACCATATGATTATCTTCTTAAGCTATATTTCCTCATTGGTACTACTGTAAAGGAAATAAAATAATATTGATAGTGAGAAGAAGATAATTATGATAGCGATAAATGATAGATAATAACCTTGAAAGATCAAGTACAAACACGTAACTCGGTAGAGGACAGTATTTTTCAATGGATGGATACAGATAAATTGAGCTTCTTATTTAAATACCTATATCAGACAGGTATTATTCAATTATTCATAAATGTTTTCTCGACAAGATCAATAAATCTAATCCTTGTAGTGAAAATGATGATGATGATGTCTTCTCAAGGTTAAATCAATTAACCTTCTAAAACAACCACATAGTTACAGAGATACCTCTCGACATTCTAACAATGTTCAACACGACATGGATAAGTTTCCACTCGCGATTGACCCACTTCTAGGTTTTGACTATCGAATTTGTACACTAAGTCGATTGAGTCACTTATCGACTCCAGAATCAAGGTACGACATCGGTTGAGTTACTTATTGACTCTCGAATCATGCCACAAAATCGATTAAACCACTTACCGACTCTCGAACCAAGTCTTGACATCGATTGAGTAACTTATCGACTCTCGAATCAGGACACGACATCGATAAGTGGCGGTGTACAGACAAAATGTCACGAAGTCGATTGAGTAACTTATCGACTCTCGAATCAGAGCAGGACATCGATAAGTGACGGTGTACAGACAAAATGTCACGAGATCAATAGTCTCACTTATCGACTCTCGAATCAGAGCAGGACATCGATAAGTGGCTGGTGGTGTACAGACAAAATGTCAAGTACTCCAGGTATGTTGGAAGTCACTCGAGGGATCAAGTCAAGAGATCACATTCACGATCTCGCATGACTCTTCACCGGTTGACGTCACCACAGTGACGCATTCCGACATCATGACGACATCACGTACCAAGTTGACCCTCGAATCATCCGAAGTATGTCAACGATATGCAACTGTTGACATCAGGATAAGTTATGAGTGGTTTGAAATGGAGAACTAGCTCTGTTATTCGAATTGCATCTTGTTTGGATGAACAATTGTTTACTTCGAAAGACGTACTTGTGATATAGGCTGCTTATCAACTCATACCTTTCGAATTAAATTCTATAGTATTAAACGTTCAGATGTTTTCATGTTTATTATATATATCTGTATGTGACCGGATCTCGAAAACGGCTCTAACGATTCTTACGAAATTTGGAAAAAAGTAGGTTTATGATATGGAAATTCGATTGCACTTGGTCTCAACACTGGAATAACTCTCTAATAAATATGAGAATTAAGTCCTTGGAAAAACAGCTGGAAATTTTGTCGTTGTCGATACCGTAATGGAAGTGAGTGAGCGATTGCATGTGTGGGATATTCCTCAGCTGATATCACGAGAAAAATAATTCAGCAAGGAAAACTTATTTTCATTTATTTCTCTTTTTTTCGGAAAACATGTTCACTTCAGAAAGTCCAAAATAGTAACTAGATGCTGTTAGTGATACATAGTATATTAACAAATATTGTAGCAAACATCATATATCATTCTCATTATTTTGATGAGTGATAGTAGCTTAACCTAGATTTTGAGTGTAGTATAAATTTGAAAAGGGACAGTTTTGGGCATAAGCCTGTTGTGCCTCCTCATATAACTGTAAAAATAATTTATTGTACGACTGAGAAAATGAATAAATAAATATAAACTCTCAATTCAATCTATCGTTACAAATTTTCTATGCTTTTACACTCCAGAGCGAAACTCGGTCCCCCGATATTCATAATTACCTTGTCAACTGTACTTCAGAAGTCATGTGCCGTGCGTGTAATCGGCTCTCCAACCCATAAGTCACGTGGAGAACTTTCAATTTATTGTCAAACCGTTGTTCATAAGTATTAAGCCAGTTACACACATATCAATTTTTGGACGTCCTTATGAATTCTACAAGATTAAATGGAAGTTCACAAACATCATCTGTTTAATCTAATAGAATTTATGATGAAGAATTATATTACCCTTTTAAATTAATGAAATAATAACACAAGAATACAAATTGAAACGTAACAATGTGAATGTCAATATTATATAACCTGACGATGTTGTGATCACCGAAACTAGTAAAAAGTTACGTTACAATTTGTATTCTTGTTTTATTATTTTATTAACTTTAAAGGATACTATAATTATATTTTATAAATATGAGAAAGTAGCACTAATGGAATCTTTAAGGATGATAAAAAATCGTTCATCCAAAATCAATGTGTGTTCATCTGGACTTAAGGTGCATACAGACTTTGCGCTATAAACACATGCATTTCACTTATGAAACACTCCATATTAAGAATTGTGAATGAGAAGAATAATTATGAAAGAATATAAATAGAAAGATATAAAAGTAGCTGGGATCAATTTATCAATGAATTAGCTCATCGATGAATTAGGTTAAACAGAACAAAAATATTTTTCTTCTATTGGAAAAACAAAGAAATTATACATAATGAAAGATTATATCAACATTATAATAATAATTTCATTCAGAGTTACGCTCGAGATTTGACTGATATCTGATATGTGTCTGTATTGCATACATACATGTCACACCCATCCTGAGAGATGTAACACGCAGGATTTATGGGCATTTTAGAGGAATGTGTCTGTTGAGATGAAGCTATAAATCCAGCCTGTTGATTAGCTTAATGACATGTGTGTGTGTGTGTGTGTGTGTGTGTGTGTGTGTGTGAGATTGGTTGATTAGTATTGTGAACCTATTGCTTACATTTAAGTACTGAGTAATTTGCATCATTGGGCATGGTATTCAATTCATATAATAATATTCTGATATCTATAATATTAAGTGTGGAATAATTATTGTTTTAAAGAAGTTAATCGCTTATAAATGATTCCACCGAATCAATGCATGTGATCAAAACAAAAATAATATGATATCCAACGTTTCACGCATTTTCCAATGGAGATAAGATAAGATGCTTCACGCTAAGTTCTATTATGGAGTAACCAAATAATTAAATAGTATCTTGCGTCATATGGACGGGAAGGGGGCTTTTGCAGGCGAGAATGACGTTTAATTATTCTCAAGAAGAATAATTGGGAAATAGTAAACATTACCTGCTTGTGCTGAAGATACCACATGCATTCTATGAACATTACCTAGTTCACAAATTCCAAATCAGGAGTTTTGTCAAAGTTGACAAAACTTACACCTGGAGCGCTGAGGGTGTTTCTTGTAGCAGTTTTGCTGTACTAATTTTCTTATTGCCTCGACTAGAATTTCATTTGAACACTGCAAAAGACATTCACGTCCAAGTAGCGTACACGATTGTTTGTCATGATAATCTGATGAATAACAATTGAAAAATAGAAAACATTACTCGCTTGTGCTGACATTATTTACTACATGCATTCTATAAACATAAACTAATATTATTTTAAAATTTATGTAGATCGTAATGATGAAATCAGGTTAGATGACAATATTATCAACATTCCTCTGTCTATATACCAATTTGAAAAGTAACTTCCAGCATAAACTAGCTTTAGACAGTAGTATACATTGCATCCGCTTTTTCAATTTTTGTTGAACACTTCATCGAGTATAAAGTGTGTTAAACCTTCCGGCAGTCGCGCTGTTGTAAAAATTTCAACAGTGTCAGTTTTTTTGCTGCACAAAACTATTGAATGAGGTGGTGTCAGTGAATGAGTCACCTATGCATTCCAAAACTTTCTCCCCATCACTCACTGAGTTTTAGTATCAACCCGAGCTATGGTTCAGTCTTTAGGTGCCATTTAGTCGCGACAGTGCATGTGTCGCACTGTGCATAAGATAGGGAAAGACTGTATACGGGGACTGTAAACGAACCAATAACACAGAATTGATGACTTTGCTTGGTGTACCTTATTGGGCTATGAAATGGTAATCATTCAAATGTTCATAGGCGTAAAATAATCCAGGAAGATGGAAAAATTAATTATACAAGTAATTAATATGTTCTGACAGTACATATTACTTGGAAAATTGGATGTTGTACAAATTACAACACGCGACTACTCGTGTGATTAAGAAGAATTATTTTCCTCCACCTACTGTCTAAAGTACTTACTTTACTCCCTGAAACATAATACTAAAGTGTCACTTTTTCGCTCTCGGTAATAAAAAACAGAAAAACTCCCCAGGGAGGAAAAGTGACTCTATTTAAATAACATGGGAAGCATCTCTATTTCAAAAACTCACATTGTAATAGGTTCGAAGGTCTAAGCTCAGATGAGAAAGCATAATAGAGGTGTCTGTCATTGAGTCAACTGAATTTAATACCACAACAAGAAATTTGATCAACTCATGAAATATGTTTGTATGATATTATATTCTTAATATTAGTAGACGATAAAAATTTATACAATTTTTAAAATATTTTCATTTATTCAAAATACCAGCCAACAAATATTTTCGATCAGCAATTCAAATCTGAAACGCGTGATCTGGAGTCAGCCATTCTTTGTAGGCCGCTCAGCTGATATAATTGTTACAACTTTTGCCGATAGATAGCGCAATTGGCAGTGCCAATCAGCTGACCGGTTTTTAGGTTTTAGATTTTAGGTTATGTTGTTAGGAAACATTGTCACCAATACCTATGTAAGTTATTAAAATGATTTTATTTGCTGTTTCTATAAGAAAATGTAGATGGAGGAAAAATGTTGTGTACATCACGAGCGAAAAATACTTTTTCCTCTACCTACTGTCAAAACTACTTACTTTACTCCCTGAAACATGATACTAAAGTGTCACTTTTTCGCTCTCGGTACTAAAAAACAGAAAAACTCCCTAGGGAGTAAAAGTGACTCCATTTAAAGAACATGGGAACATCTCTATTTTAAAAACGTACATTTGAAAAGGTCAGAAGGTCTAAGCTCAGATGAGGAAGCATATAGAGTAGTCAGTCATTAAACCAACTAAATTCAATACCTCACCAGACATTTGATCGATATAATTATAAATTTATGTTTGTATGCTGAAATTATTATTACAAACTTTATATCACTATACTAAAAAAAATGTATATATTTTTTCTTTTATCCATGTTATTCAAAATATCAGCAACGAATATTACTATTAAACTAATCAAATTTGAAACGGGAACTCATCATAGCTGTAGTCTGGCTGTCATTGTTGTTACAACTTTAGCCGACAGATAGTGCTGTCGGAGGAGAACTGTGATTACAAGCCAGCTGTTTCTGTTTACTTTTTAGATTATGTTGTAACACATTGTTTGGTCACATACGTTTTTAAAAATTATTTTATTAGCAGTTTTTATAAAAATGTAGGTGGAGGAAAAATGTTGTGTATATCACGAGTGAAAAATGTTTTTTCCCTCAGGAAAATTGTTGCCCTCGGCTTCGCCTCGGGCTTCAAACTTTTCCCTCAGGGAGAAAAAACAGCACTTTTCACTCTAGATATACAAATAACTATTCTATTTTCATGACTTTTTATTATTAGTGAAAACTTCATTGAGTATAAAGTGTGTTTAATCAATATTATCAAACGAATAATTATATATTTATTTATTACGCTATGTTCAGTAATTATCAATGTACTTGAAAAGCAGAATTGGAAACTATTTAACTTGAAACTGTTGTAAAATTCCTGGAATGGACTTATTTTCATCCTACATTTGACTATTCAAAAAATGATATTGGTGAAATATGTTTCGTATTCAGTGATTAGATCAAAAATGTTTCGAAAGAAATCAGGTAGCCCATCTTACAAATTTCTCCCTTATCTTATTCTCATTAAACAAATCTAAAAACATTTTTCTGGAAAGCAAAATAATTTCATATCTCTCTCAATCATACATCTTCTATTCTATCAATATTGTTCATCTCTCTCCAAAACCTTCTCCACTTTATTCCTACCCTTGTTGCAAAACGTGTAAGAGAAAGACACAAGTTCTATCTCATCTATTGTCGTGATGTCTCATGTCACGTGGATTCAATCTCCAGTTTGTTCACTCCCTCTCCACTACTACTTACTCTTCTACTTTCTCCCATTCACATGTTTTACTCTCCCCCACACTCTCACTCTCTGCACAACACTTTCGTTCTCTACTCCAGCTGTCATCGACATACGTGACCCTGACACTTCTATTTCAATCCACTTGTCTTTCACTCCTCCTCTTCTTTGTTTGTTTTCTTTTTGTCTCTTACGTTTTCTTCATCATGTACTGTACCTCTATCATTCTCTGACATTTCTTCGTCCTAATCTTCCTTTTTTTAATCCTTTTTAATCCTTAATCTCCTTTTTCTCCAAGGGTTGTGTGGTAGAGAGGACTAGGAGTCCTAACTCCGCCCTAAAAAAGGCATATAATCAATCAATCAATCAATCTTCTCCTTTTTCTTCTTGTTCTTCTTCTTTTTCTCCTCCTTTTCTTCTTCTTCTTCTTCTTTCTTCTTCTTCTTCTTCTTCTTCTTCTTCTCTTCTTCTTCTTCTCTTCTTCTTCTCTTCTTCTTCTTCTTCTTCTTCTTCTTCTTCTTCTCTTCTTCTTCTCTTCTTCTTCTTCTTTCTTCTTCTTCTTACTTATTCTTCTCCTCGACCTACTCCTCTATCATCCTATTCTTCCACTGCTTCTCACATCGCCAGTTGAGCTGTTTCTCATTCTCTCTGATTCTGTCCCATCTGAAGGTTGAAATCGAAATTCTCCACCCACGACTATACATTCACTAGAATACCTTTTCATTCCTTAGGCTCTGGCAATTGGAAAAAATATTCAAATGAGAGGAATGATGGGAAGGAAAAGAGTGAAACAATCAGGGAAAGACAGAATGAGTGAAAGGATATTCTGAGAGAGAAGTAAAAGTAGAGACAATCATCATCCACACTTTCCAGAGATTGAGATGGCAGAATGATCATGATGTTGAGAGAGAGAGAGAATAAAGTGACCAGAGGAGAGAGAGAGGAGGAGTGAGATAGCGAAGCAATACGAGAGAGACAGAGAGAGTTAAAAATGATTCTGAGTGTGAGGGAGAATAGAGACAATTATTCTCACTCTTTTAAGTGATAGAGATAGCTTGATGACGATGATGTTGGTGAAAGAGAGAAAATTACGTGGAAGGAGATAGAGATAAAGAGAAAAGAAACAGACAGACTGATTCGGAGAGGAGGTGAAAATAGTGACAATCATTGCTCACACTTCTCAAAAGGAGATATCACGATGATGATGATGATAGTGAAAGATTGATTGAGTACTTTATTTATGTAGATTACAATATATACTGGCTTATACACTTATATACAATAGCTTACAATACTGCAAAATAATAGATGAATTCACAAAATATAAATAAATAAAATAATTATTGAGCTGTATATGATATGAAAAAAGCAATTTGTAATAACTATAGATAAAATGGATAATATTGTTATGCATCTACATAAATTGGCGGAGCTTTGTACATATCAATGTCCATTCTTCGGAAAGAATATTCGAGAGAGTAAAGAATAAAGAGAGAGAAAAATTCACAAGAGTACAGAGAGAGAGAAAAAGGAAGATCAAAACATTCAGAGAAAGAGAAAGACATAAACAATAGGTCTGGACCTGAGTGGTCAGGATTGAGAATTGAATTGAATGACTGCCTTTATTTTGACCTAGGAGGGCGAAGCTAGGGCGCAATCGACCCTCTCTTACCCTTGGTTTCGAAAATGGTTCGAAAGAGAGTGAAATTGAAGAGAATTGAGGGAGAGGAGAAAGAGAAAATGAAGATCAAAAAAATCAGAGAAAAAGAAAAGCAGAAACAATAGGACTGGACAGGATAGAGAGAGAGAAATATAGAGGGAAAATGGTTCGAAAGAGAGAGAGAGAGAGAGGAATCAACAAGAAGAGGGAGAAAGTGTGGGAAGGAGTGAGAGGGAGAACGAGAGAGCGAAAAAATCAGAGAGAGAGAGTGTGAGTGTGAGAAGGAGTGCGAGGGAGAACGAGAGAGCGAATCAATCAGAGAGAGAGAGAGAGAGAGTGATAGAGAAGGCAGAGACAATAGGCCTGGACCTGACAAGATAATTAAAACGAAGATGACACCTCCATTCCAGCAATTCTAGCCGCCATAACACGTTATCAATCGTACCTCTTATACACGCCTCTCTATACCTATATACATACTCATACCCGTAAAGTAAATTATATATACAAGGGAGATTAGCATAGCAATCTATATATATTTGCATCTATTTATATATAGAACAAGGGATGATCAGCGTGGCATGATGGTCTATATATATTCGCATCTATTTATATATAGAGCAAGGGATGATCAGCATGGCATGATGGTCTATATATATTCGCCTCTATTTATATAGGACAAGAGATGATTAGCATGGCATGATGGCTTTCTTGGTCATGAGATTATCTAATTTGTGTTCTGATTGAATTTAGTTGAAATGCTTGATGGAATGTATATGTGGCTAGAGGGATGTTTCATTGAATAACATGAGAAACGTAAATTTATTTTTCCTCCACCTACTATCAAAAGTCTCATTTTACACCCTGGAATCGAATACTAAAGTACTACTTTTCCTCCCATGGGACTAAAAATAATTCCCAGCGGGAAAAGTGATCACTTTTACTCCCAAGGGAGTAAAAATAAACCCATAAGATTAACATGGGAAGAAGTCCGACAACGCCGCGATTGAAGAATGAGGAATGTGGCAACACTGTCGTGGTCGGTAGAGGAAAAGTAAAAGAGCTCTATTTCGATCTTTGGAATATTTTAGCTCTAGGAAATAAGTAGCTCTATTTCAATTGTTAGGTTATGTTCAACCGTTGGTGGATATGAAAAAGTACACACCTCTAACGTCATCGGCACTCTACGAGAGCGTTCATCTAAAGGTACGTTTTCGTTTATGCGAACTTTTCCGCAGTCGACGACGGCAAGCATTGTTGACATTCATATTGTCCAAATTTCAAGTGTGCTAAAAGAGCTCTATTTCGATCTTTGGAATATTTTAGCTCTAGGAAATAAGTAGCTCTATTTCGATTGTTAGGTTATGTTCAACTGTTGGTGGATATGAAAAAGTACACACCTCTAACGTGGATATGAAAAGTACACACCTCTAACGTCATCGGCATCTCTACGAGAGCGTTCATCTAAAGGTACGTTTTCGTTTATGCGAACTTTTCCGCAGTCGACGACGGCAAGCATTGTTGACATTCATATTGTCCAAATTTCAAGTGTGCTAAAAGAGCTCTATTTCGATCTTTGGAATATTTTAGCTCTAGGAAATAAGTAGCTCTATTTCGATTGTTAGGTTATGTTCAACCGTTGGTGGATATGAAAAAGTACACACCTCTAACGTGGATATGAAAAAGTACACACCTCTAACGTCATCGGCATCTCTACGAGAGCGTTCATCTAAAGGTACGTTTTCGTTTATGCGAACTTTTATTTAATTATTCAATATACAATTATTCATTGTTATAGGTATTGGTGTAGGTGGAGGAAAAATGTTGTGTGCATCACGGGACTAAAGTACTTATTCTCCCTCAGGGAAATTGTCGCCCTCGGCTACGCCATCGGGCGACAACAGTTTCCCTCAGGGAGAAAAAGTTGCACTTTAGTCCCTAGATGCACAAATAACTATTTTCTCCACTTACTGTCTAAAGTACTTACTTTACTCCCTGAAACATAATACATAGTCACTTTTTCGCTCTCGGTAGTAAAAAACAGAAAAACTCCCTAGGGAGGAAAAGTGACTACATTTAAATAACATGGGAAGCATCTCTATTTTAGAAACTTACATTGTAATAGGTTAGAAGGTCAAGGCTCAGATGAGGAAGCATATAGAGTAGTCATTAAACCAACTAAATTCAATAACTCAATCAGACATTTGAACAATATATGAAATTTATGTTTGTATGCTAAAATTATTACAAACTTCATATCACTATACTAAAAAAATGTAATTTTTTTCTATTCCATGCTATTTAAAATACCAGCCAACGAATATTCATCATTAACTAATCAAATTTGAAACGGGAACTTCATCATAGCTGTAGTTGTGGCGGCCATTGTTGTTACAACTTTTGCTGACAGATAGCGCTGTCGGCGGAGAACTGTGATTACAAGGCAGCTGTTTCTGTTCACTTTTTAAATTATATTGTAACACATTGTTTGGTCACGTACGTTTTTAAAAAATATTTTATTTGAAGATTTTATAAAAATGTAGATGAAGGAAAAATGTTGTGTATATCATGAGTGAAAAATGTTTTTTCTCCCTCAGGTAAATTTTTACTTTAAACTTTCCCCTCAGGGAGAAATAACAGTACTTTTCACTCTACATAAATACAAATAACAATATTCATTCATTAGAACAATAACGAATCATAATATTAGATATGCCTGATCGTGAACAACAGACTTAGCCAAAAACTACTCTAATCCCAAATTCTATTAAATATCAATATAATATTTCACTTCCAAGAATCTAAGTCGGATTTCATGTAAAGAATTAAAAAAAAACTAGATATTTTCAATTCAGATGGATGGAGCATCAAATAACTCAATAACTAATATTACACTTGAAACTTGTGTTATTTAAATCAATGGAATCAACTTTGGAAAGGCAGAAACTTTTGATTTTCTAGAAAATTTGAATAAAAAATAGACCGACCTATGAATATGTTGAATATTTTTCAATTTGTTCGATGAAACAATATCATACATTATTTATTCACCAACCTACATCAATGTTAAGAATAATTCCCCAATCTGTGCAAATCAAATGAATCAATTCGACTGAAAAATAAATGAACTCATTCAATCAGTTATGAATGGGGATGCTTGATATATATATATATATATATATATATATATATATATATATATATATATATATATAAAAGCGAAATGGCACTCACTCACTCACTCACTCACTCACTCGCAGAACTAAAAATCTACCGGACCAGAAACGTTCAAATTTGGTAGGTATGCTCAGTTGGCCCTTTAGAGGCGCACTAAGAAATCCTTTGGCAATATTTCAACTCAAAGGGTGGTTTTTAAGGGTTCAAAGTTCGTCTTTCAGCATGTATATTCTTCTTATTCTCTTAATTATAATTGAAAAAAGGCCATACCATATGTTATAGGAGTGATCCGTGGTCTAGTGGATAGAGTACTTGCGTAGCAGCACAGAGATCCCGGGTTCAATCCCTCTAATAACCAAAAGTTTTTTCACCAGATCACTCCCGTGTTATCGGATGGGCACGTTAAACTGTTGGTCCCGGCTGAAGTATGACAGTCGTGAGGCCCATTGACGGCTTAAATTATAATTATATTCAGGCGGTGGGACCTTCCCGTAAGGGACTCCCCACCAACAAAAGCCATACGAATTTACTTTTTACCATATGTTAATATAGAACTATTATCTAGAGAGAGTACCTCTTCGAAAGGGGGCGCGACAGTCGAGACCGACGACAGTTGAGGCCTGCGACAGTAGAGGACTTTTTTACAGTCCTCTACGGTCGTAGGCCTCGACTGTCTGGGCTGTACAAAAATTGGAGAGGCCTAAACTGGCGCCTAACGCAGGCGACATTTGAGGCCTCTTTTTCAGGAGTCCTCTCCCGTCGCTGGCCTCGAATGTCGCTGGTCTCGACTGTCGGGCCTGTACAAAAATTAGAGACTCGCTTGCAGCAGACGACAGTTGAGGACACATCCTACTGCGATTCCAGACAAAATACATTTTGTAATTATTATAACTTCTGATTTGTTGAAAACCAAATAATAGAAACTTCCTTCATAAAAAAAGCATATGAACTTTGAAGGTAGATAGGGCTTATCCTTGAAGGATTTTCAGAACGATCATCTTTGTGAAGAATTACAGCTTAATCAGTCAAGTATTTCAAGCGTGATGAGCTCACATACAAACAGAATGAAAGACAGACACCATCTCGTCTTATAGATGGATAGAAGATAGATAAATGTTTAGATTCGTCAATGAAGGAGGCATAATGCAATACGAGTTTGAAAATTTCGTTTTTTATGATGAAGCAACTAAGGTTTATTTATAGTTGTAAAGTTGCAATACTCATTCATAATATGGAAGGAATAATGGGATGTAATCTATTATTCAATTGCTGGTAAATCCATACAAATCAAATGATAATATTCTTTTGGTGCTGTCTACCATTCTGTAGAGCCTAGCGCAGGCGACAGTTGAGGCCTCTTTTTCAGGAATCCTCTGCCGTCGCAGGTCTCGACTGTCGGGGCTGTACAAAAATTAGAGTGGCCTCAACTGTCGCCTAACGCAGGCGACATTTGAGGCCACTTTTTCAGGAGTCCTCTACCGTCGCTGGCCTCGAATGTCGCCGGTCTCTACCGTCGCTGGTCTCGACTGTTGCAGGATTCTTCTGTCGTTTGCCTCGTTTGACATCGACCCCTTCGAAACAGTTGTTAACTGGTAACTAAATTAATAATTTTGTCAGGTTGGCATTAAGTTGATTTGACTTTGTTAGGTTGGCACCAAGTTGAAGATTTAAATGCATTTATCGCGGAAAAATTGATTGGGCAGTGCTACTTCAATCAGAGCTATTCCTTATATTATATAATATTACTAGCCATTGTGCCTGCACTTTGGTGATAAAGAAGATAATTTTGAATAAGTTTTAGAATTTAGAAATAGGCCGACACATCTAGAAAATACCTGAGTCTATACCTAATTCATGCAGGTGAACGGGATAGAGTCAAGAAAACTTCAATTAATCTTGCCATGCCTGATTTAATAGGTTTATACTATAGAATAACACTACAATTTGAAATAATTGAAAAATACAAACAGCTTCAATAAACATTGGCAACTAAAATCGAACAACAGAAACAACAATTTCATGTTACTTTGTTGACATTCTTCATCTGATTCGGGGTGCATTACTATCCCCTTTTAGATAGCAATACGTCACAAAACCAAACAATATCAGTCATCAAATAACAAGTTAATTTCAACATAAAATTACTCAAGAAAGAAAAGCCCGTTGAACCCAAATTTTGTCGATAGTAACCCATATAACCCATTCCATAATAATTTTGAATCCCCACTTTTGATTGACATTCTCGAATGAACCTTTGTTTCACTACACTGCTCTTTCGTTGGTCTGTACGTTGCTTTATCGTTGGGGTTACAGTACCTTGTTTTTGGCGGTGAACTTTTACCGGTTGAATTTGGCTTGACGGCGACGTCCTCTTACGTCCCTAGACCTGTCGTCTGAACGGGTGTCTTGAAGCGGTGTTACATAAAGTTGCGGAACCAAAGGGGTGGTAGTACAAGAAGTTGGTTTGGGGACACACATGAACCGCTGTAAATAAATGTATTACAGCATTAATTTCTAACTCTTCCTACAATTTATCAAAAGCTAAAACAGGAGTTTATTCTGTTATTTAATTTAGATTTTATCTTGACGTTCTGATTTCATTCTCAAAATTTAACAGATTTGAAACAAATTTACTTGCCAGAGTGTCATTAATATACAATGCAACATTTATGAAAACACCCGTAATAAATTAATATAATGCTTTTAGAAAATGAATACTTCATTAATTATGATGTTAACTTTTATATAAATTGATATAATACTCTTAGAAAAGGAATAATTCAGATTGAAATGATGCTAACTTATATGATATTTTTCGTTTTGTTTGCGAAATCAAATATAATTTTTCATATAGTAGCTCGGCTAGTATTGTTGGAAACTTGTGCGCTAGCCAACATTTATTTTATTTATTATTTATGAACTTTAGGACGCAATCCAAGTGTAAATAACGGGCATTCGCCCAAAACTGCTCAGAACCTTAATTGAAAATGAACACTCCAGAGTTTATGATTTGATTTACCTACAAATACAAGTCCAAAAACGAGTATCAACTAGAATTATGAATTTATCACCAAATAAAACAAGACACTTTATAACACAATGAAAGAAAAAAATATTGAAAATTTCACTTTAAGGTAAAAATAATGTTTGCCTTATAAGATTCATCTTGTAGATAGTTTTTACCTTTAATTAAATGAAATTAGTAGACACATAGAAAATAATTTAAATTGTATTAAAATTTGAACATTCATTAATATTAATTTCATGGAAAAGAAAAACTTTCTTCTTCGTCTATTAAGATTTCTATCATAAAAAATTTACTAAATCATTCGAAAGCCTTAATGACATAAGAAAACAGACTCTGAAAAATATAAATTATAAAATGTCATAAACTCAATATGAACATAATCTTAAAAATTTCATTCCAATTTGAAGGCTATCTTCCTGACTTTCAGCAATACTCTACGATAATATATCTCCAGAAACAATAAATCAAATGTAACGTGACTGAAAACTTTCTATTCTACTTACTGTACGTACTTCTTCAGAAAAAATAATTATAATTATCTTCCATCACTAATAAACTCAAAAAGACTATTCTCAATCAATATTATTAACTTGAAAAATAACAGGCTTTGTTAATACAACACTCTTATGGAAGTTTCAATCAATTAAATTCCCTGAATTATATTTTAACCTTATTTTACGTACCTTAGCGGTTATTTGAAGAAACAATTATTCGTACATGATGAAGAAACACAATTAAACCTTTCAGGACATGGCACTACTAGAAAATTTAAACATTAATAAAAATAAAACTAGCTCCTACATTAACTAATTATATAAACTTGTAAACTTGCCCAAAAAGGGCGAAACATAATGACTACACTCTCGTAGTGCTCCTAGTAAAGTGTCCTCCGAAACAAACGTAATCTGGTCTCTCGACTGGGGAATCCCCACAACTGTATTTAGAAACAGGTCTCCTATTGGGCGAAGGGAATCAATTTGACCAATCGTCGCGTGGCTTCTAGAGCCTTTGGACCAAATAGTAACTGCAAAATCGGTAGTTTGTTATAATTTCAATGCTTGCTGTTTTCCAACTTATCGCACTTTATGTCGCGACAGGGAGGCTAAGTTTTAGAGATAATTCCATAATCTACATTCCTCGACAACTCGGAGCCACAATTTTTAAATATCTATCATGGGAAACTCGAAGTCATGGCCGTTCATAATAGAGAGAGAAAATAATTTATTTTGCTGACTCACTTACAATAATGGCTCTAGTCTATTGCGTATTAAATTTACTATTATAACTTGGGAAAAGGCCTGAATTAAAAGGAGTGCTCGGCACACCATCAGGCTCGCTTCGCTCGCCATATCCGTTCAGCCAGATGTTTAGTCTGGACCCCCGACTGGATCGTCCTAACATAAGATAAAAATGTTCAAATGAAAAATACGGGCGAGCGAAGCGAGCCTGCTGATCTCATTCTCGGACTAACCAGTCGGGGGTCCAGGGGGAAAGCCCCCTGACTAGACATATATGGCGAGCGAAGCGAGCCAGACGGCTAATAGGTATGAATATAATCAAAATCGTTGGAGTCATTTTCGAGATAATCGCGAAAACCCCTGTTTTTGACAACAATTTCGCCATTTTAGCCACCATCTTGAATTGCATTTGATCGAAATTGTTCGTGTCGGATCCTTATATTGTAAGGACCTTAATTCCAAATTTCGAGTCATTCCGTTAATTGGAAGATGATATATCGTGTACACACACACACACACACACACACACACACACACACACACACACACACACACACACACACACACACACACACACTCACATACAGACCAACACACACTGACATAGACTACAGACCAATACCTAAAAACCACTTTTTTGGACTCAGGGGACCTTGAAACGAGTACAAATTTAGAAATTGGGGTATCATAGTTTTTTCGGAAAGCAATACTTTCCTTACCTATGGTAATTTGGCAAGGAAAGTAATAAATGAACTCATTCAATTGATTATGAATGGGAATGGTTGATAGAACTATAAAGTCATTTTATGGTATCATGATGATCGTGTGAAAGAGACGTAATTAGACAGAGAACAATACCACGAAAAATGGCTATGAAAAACTGAGAACAATGGTGAAGAAGCATGGACAATGAGTGAGAGGGATGAGGATTGGAAGGTGATATCAAGAAAGAAGGAGAAATAAGAATTTCTGAAAGAAGAAGAAGTGGGAGAAAAAGGAGAGAGAGAAGAGAAAAAAGAAGAGGAAGAAGGAAGAGAAGAGTATCTGAAAGGAGAAGAAGGAGAAGAAGAATATTGATTGATTGATTGAGTACTTTATTTATGTAGATTACAATATATACTGGCTTATACACTTATATACAATACAGCAAAATTATAGATGGATTTACATAATATAGACTAAGAAAATAATTATTGAACTGTATATGATATGAAAAAGCAATTTGTAATTTAATAACTATAGATAATATTGTTATGCATCTACATAAATTGGCGGAGCTTTGGACACATCAATGTCCATTCTTCGGAAAGAATATTAAAAATATCCTCCCCACTAACTCTCTACCAAAACGTTAATTTCGCTATTTAAACTAAGGATTCATTTATCAATGGAAATATTGTAAAAGTTTTAATCAATATGAATATTAAAGAGAAAAAAAAAACAGAAGATTGATAAAGTAAAATAATTATATAGGTAGATAAGATCAAATAATTGATTAATAAAATGAAGTAGGCTGAAAGTAGATCAGGGTTATCAACTTACAGTAATATACAGCAGTATGCAGTGGATAATTGAAATAACATGAGTTTATATTATATATATATATATATATATATATATATATTATATATATATATATATATATATACAAAATTCGTTCTATAACATGGTTTAAAGGTTTATATTGGTCGAATGGGTGAGGGATGGTTGTCATGTGATCGTTCTAGGGGGCCGGACAGTTTCAGTCATTTGTTCCAAAATATGTTTTTTCAAAGTCAGGATGAAGCTCGCTCGGCTCTCGATAGACCTGATAGAAACAGGAAGTGTATTCCATGCACGACAGGCACTGACTAAGAAGGATTTTGTGAAAATAGTAGTTCGATGATTGGGAGAGGGAGAAGAGGAAAGAGAAGAGTAAGAAGGAAGTGAAGGAGAAGAAAGAGAAGGAGAAATGAAGTAGAAGAAGAAGACGAAAGAAAATGGAAAAGCAGAAAGAAATAGAACACGAGTCTAGAAACGAATCTTCAATTGGGAGTCTGACATGGCTGGGAGATAAATTAGCTGTTGGAAAAAAGAAGAACCATTCTGAGAGGAAAAGAATGGTGGGGATGGACGATAAGGGATGAGGCAGACTCTGGTATGACAGAGTGGATAGGATGTAAAAAAGGGAAAGAGACAACTGTGAATTGTGCCGCCGCTCCTGTTCTGACAAGCTCATCGAATCAGTGTGCAATCCAATTGAGATTGATTGTAATTTCCAGCTGCTGAGCAGAAGTAAGAACAAGAAGAAGTAAGACGAAAGAGAATAGAAACAGAAAAAGAATAAGAAGAAGGTGGATGAGAAAATGGGGGAGTAGGAAGAAAGAATGTAGGAATGTGGAAGAGAAAAAGAGAGGAGAGAGAAAAAGGGGGCAAAGTTGGAAGGGGAAAGAAGGAGGAGGGAATAGAGAGGAGACGGAATAGGAAAAGACGAGATGAAGAAAAAGAAGAAGAAGAAGAAGGAGAAAAAGAAGAAGAAGGTGGATGAGAAAATGGAGGAGTAGGAAGAAAGAATGTAGGAATGTAGAAGAGGAAAAGAGAGGAGAGAGGAAGAGGTGGGCAAAGTTGGAAAGGGGTGAGAAGGAGGAGGGAGTAGTGAGGAGACGGAATAGGAGAAGACGAGATGAAGAAAGAAGAAGAAGGAGAAAAAGAAGAAGAAGGTGGATGAGAAAATGGAGGAGAAGGAAGAAAGAATGTGGGAATGTAAAAGAGGAAAAGAGAGGAGAGAGAAAGAGGTGGGCAGAGTTGGAAAGGGAAAAGAAGAAGGAGGAAATAGAGAGAAGACGGAATAGGAGAAGACGAGATGAAGAAAGAGAAGAAGAAGGAGAAGAAGGAGAAAAAGAAGAATAAGAGAATGTGGTGATGGAGAAGGAGTAGTGGTAATAATATACAATATCGGGTACCGAGCTTTGCTCGCTATTTATTTTTTGATAAACAGAGCACAATTCTTCATAATGTTTGGGGAAGGACAAACAGGCACAGCCCAAAACTGTTTCATATCCAAATTTCGATTTATACTCTATAAATGGTCCAAAAAGTAGATTATGTTTCTTACACTTGAATTCAGGTCCAATTTTCAGTCAAAATATTTAAAAACAGGAAAGTTCTAATTTAGATTGTTCACAAACCAAATTGAATAACAGAATAACACTCACTAATCACTTAAAACTGTAAAATGATGATTCACTTTGAATATTATGATTTGGAGTGATAAACCATGTCATGTCAACAAATCAGATTATTTTGATACAGTCTATTAAAATTTCAGGATAATATTTCTCGCATGACACGGTAAGCTGTTTCAATGATTACACAGCTGATGTCCCACACAGGCACACGCATCTTCTGTTATCGACAGACAAGGAAATCCGTTCTACAAAGGATGAAATTATCCTTCTAATGTCCTTCAGAGAGTTTTTCCAGGTATGAGACCTAGTGCGATCGAATCGTTATATTATACACCTACTATGTTATGAATTTAGTGAGAATCGTTAGAGCCGTTTTCAAGATCCGGTGGAATACAAACATCTAAACATCTGAACATCTGAACATCTGAACATCTGAACATCTGAACATCTGAACATCTGAACATCTGAACATCTGAACATCTGAACATCTGAACATCTGAACATCTGAACATCTGAACATCTAACATCTGAACATCTGAACATCTGAACATCTGAACATCTGAACATCTGAACATCTGACATCTGAACATCTGAACATCTGAACATCTGACATCTGAACATCTGAACATCTGAACATCTGAACATCTGAACACTGAACATCTGAACATCTGAACTCTGAACATCTGAACATCTGAACATCTGAACATCTGAACATCTGACATCTGAACATCTGAACATCTGAACATCTGACATCTGAACATCTGAACATCTGAACATCTGAACATCTGAACATCTGAACATCTGAACGTCTGAAAATCTAAACATCTATACATCTAAACATCTAAACATGTAAACATCTAAACATCTGAACATCTAACATCTGAACATCTAAACATCTAAACATCTGAACATCTAAACATCTAAACATCTAAACATCTAAACATCTAAGCATCTAAACATCCAAACATATGAACAGAAATTGATCGTTCAATAGTATAGGATTTAAAATTTCAAGTTATAGATAACTGAAGATAACTAAATTGACAAAAAATCCTAGAAAACTCAAGAACCCCGCTTCAATGTAAGAGTATGAAGTCAATCATCAAGAGACCAGAGATTGATAATACTTAGCATTGGAACAATATTATTACAGACAGTATCCTTATTCAGATTGGAACAAAACTTTTTGTCATAGTCATTCAATTTCAGCTGTTTTACATCCATGAAATCAAGCCGGTAAACAGCTGATTGTAGAACAAATAAACATATGATTCTCATTACAGAATACTATACTGTACCGCATTTGAAGCAGCAAAACTGCTGCCTTTTAGCATTCCAGGAGGATGTTTTGTCAACTACAATCAAGAAATTCCTGATTCTAAACTTGTAAACTAGGTTATGTTTATAAAATGCTTGTAGTAATGTCAGCACAAGCAGGTAATGTTTTCTGTTTCTGAATTATTCTTTTTCAGATTATTATGACAAAAAATAGTGTAAGTTACTTGGACGTGAATGTCTTTTGCAGTGCTCGAATGAAATTCTAGTCTCGGCTAACGCCTCCACTAGAAACATCATTCTCGCCTGCAAAACGGCCCTTCCCGTCCTTGTGACTTAAAATACTATTATTCAATGTTTCAAATGCTTCATGAGAGGTAACATTGTAGGGTTATCGTCAAGTTCCTAATAATTGCAATTCCTATGTATAAGAACCAAGCCACACGGAAGGCGTTTTGAGATGAGTCGGCAAGCAAGAATCTCTTTGATTCGCTGATTATCAACCGATTTCCTAACGCCAACCCAATCAGATAATTGGAGAGCTTCCTACCCTGCCGACTCGTCTGTATAAAACGCCAGATAAAAGCTTGATAATATGGTCTGGACCTAAGGATGTAAAAGTATTATTATTGAAATTTTCATCAATATGGGTTTATTTGAAGTTTTTCAAATTTGCACATAACTGTATCATACTGCTTCCTAGCCTAAAGGTCATTGACATACATTGGGCCACATGAATAAAGTTGAGCATCAGCTTATACTTCTAAAATATGGAGCATTTGCTTCATTTTCTATGAATAAACGTGAGCAAAACCTTTCGCTCATGCTCATCAAAAACATAGTTTGAGCATTTGCTCAGAA
Organism: Nilaparvata lugens; assembly: GCF_014356525.2. NCBI lineage: Eukaryota > Metazoa > Arthropoda > Insecta > Hemiptera > Delphacidae > Nilaparvata > Nilaparvata lugens. Next base: position 23,752,675 of record NC_052516.1, read on the forward strand.
GTAAAAGCTTTTGCTCAAAATTGTATGAATAAACTAGAGCATTTGCTCAACTTTTCAAAAGATGAGTCTAGTCTAGAGCAGCTTATCACCTTTTGCTCATAGTAAAATGGCTCAACTAATCCGTATGAGGAAGAGGAAACTATACCAGATACGATCACAACCAATAGTTGAGAACTATAAAACTCTTTTTAGATTCAACCATGATATACATCACCATTATCCCTACAAAAGAATAAATACAAAGTATGCCTGTTATAAAGATAGCCATCACAAAATAGGAAATAGGCATTTAAGAAGATGAGAGTGTAGACGATTATAAGAAGCTATTGATATTATAAGAATATGCTGAAGATTATTATAGAAATGACATTTTTTCACGCTATTATTTCTTCATTGAAGATGGAGCCCATTCTATTGAAAGCTGATCTGGCCTTTCCTATTCTTGATTTTATTTCCTCAGTATTATCCCATCCTTCATTTATTATGGTTCCCAGGTAGCTATACTTCTCATTCTTTCCACTGGTGCTTGATTGATATATAGGTGATCTCTATTCATGTTATTCTTGCTTATAATCATCAGTTTTGTCTTCTGAAATCAACTAACCTAAAACTCTATTCATAAATAGAAAACAGAGCAGACGACGCAAACACAAGCGGTGCACCCTACTTGCATATTTAGCGCTTCCGTGAGCTATAAAAACAAAATAAGGCTACAAAAGCGAATCAGCTGATGAAAAATCTTTAAAATACGTGAGAATTTGCTCCAAAGTTCAGGAGCATAAGGTAAGAGTAAAAGGCAAAGCTTATTCATATAAAAATGAGCAAATGCTTTTGCTTCTACCTTTTGCTCATGAGCAAAACCTTATGCTCCATGCTCTTGCTCGTGATTATTTGCTCTCATTTTATTCATATGGGCCATTCACTCTGCAAACTTCTCCTCATGAGAATGATCTTGCATTTCAGTTAAGCTCACTAGAAACACAAATAATAATCTTTGTTTTTATTAATTCTGTTGAAGTAATGGGATGATTGTAAATCAACGGAATATCTAAAGAAGAACGATACAACAAACTGAACAAGGAAGGAATTTTGTTAGATACTTCTCATTGGTATGCCAGCCATGGCCAGCCTAAGAGTAAATATCATTATTTTCTAAGAGACGCGTTAATTCAATAAAAACAAGCAAGCCGACGATCCCCGGCTGAACATCAGTCCTGATTCTTTTCCATATCCTTCTTCTTCTTCTTCTTCTCCACCTTCTTCTTCTGCCTCATCTTTCAGTCGGCTCCCACTGAATTCATGAATTATGCATTTTAGATTGGAGAATCCTCTCGTGGCTTCTACAGCCTTTGGACCAAATAGTAACTGCAAAATCGGTAGTTTGTTATAATTTCAATGCTTGCTGTTTTCCAACTTATCGCATTTTATGTCGCGACAAGAAGGCTAAGTTTTAGAGATAATTCCATAATCTACATTCCTCGACGACTCGGAGCCACAATTTTTAAATATCTATCATGGGAAACTCGAAGTCATGGCCGTTCATAATAGAGAGAGAAAATAATTTATTTCGCTAACTCACTTACAATAATGGCTCTAGTCTATTGCGTATTAAATTTACTATTATAACTTGGGAAAAGGCCTGAATTAAAGAGAGTGCCCGGCACACTATACTGTACCGCATTTGAAGCAGCAAAACTGCCGCCTTTTAGCATTCCAGGAGGATGTTTTGTCAACTACAATCAAGAAATTCCTGATTCTAAACTTGTAAACTAGGTTATGTTTATAAAATGCTTGTAGTAATGTCATCACAAGCAGGTAATGTTTTCTGTTTCTGAATTATTCTTTTTCAGATTATTATGACAAAAAATAGTGTAAGTTACTTGGACGTGAATGTCTTTTGCAGTGCTTGAATGAAATTCTAGTCTCGGCTAACGCCTCCACTAGAAACATCATTCTCGCCTGCAAAACGGCCCTTCCCGTCCTTGTGACTTAAAATGCCATTATTCAATGTTTCAAATGCTTCATGAGAGGTAACATTGTAGGGTTATCGTCAAGTTCCTAATAATTGCAATTCCTATGTATAAGAACCAAGCCACACGGAAGGCGTTTTGAGATGAGTCGGCAAGCAAGAATCTCTTTGATTCGCTGATTATCAACCGATTTCCTAACGCCAACCCAATCAGATAATTGGAGAGCTTCCTACCCTGCCGACTCGTCTGTATAAAACGCCAGTATAAAAGCTTGATAATATGGTCTGGACCTAAGGATGTAAAAGTATTATTATTGAAATTTTCATCAATATGGGTTTATTTGAAGTATTTCAAATTTGCACATAACTGTATCATACTGCTTCCTAGCCTAAAGGTCATTGACATACAATTCACTCTGCAAACTTCTCCTCATGAGAATGATCTTGCATTTCAGTTAAGCTCACTAGAAACACAAATAATAATCTTTGTTTTTATTAATTCTGTTGAAGTAATGGGATGATTGTAAATCAACGGAATATCTGAAGAAGAACGATACAACAAACTGAACAAGGAAGGAATTTTGTTAGATACTTCTCATTGGTATGCCAGCCATGGCCAGCCTAAGAGTAAACATCATTATTTTCTAAGAGACGCGTTAATTCAATAAAAACAAGCAAGCCGACGATCCCTGGCTGAACATCAGTCCTGATTCTTTTCCATATCCTTCTTCTTCTTCTTCTTCTTCTTCTTCTTCTTCTTCTTCTTCTTCTTCTTCTTCTTCTTCTTCTTCTTCTTCTTCTGCTTCATCTCTCAGTCGGCTCCCACTGAATTCATGAATCATGCATTTTAGATTGGGGAATCCTCTCTGGTACTTTACAGCTGCAATGGCAGTATGCTCTCTCTCTCTCTGCTCAGCATGGCTTGTTTTTTATGTGCAGCCCTTCAACGCCAACTCTACCCCAAAGCTACTAAAGAGCATCAACCTTTTGATCGTCTTTCTCTCTACCATCTCCTATCCTTTTCTCTCACTCACCCTTTCTCTCAATCGGTCACTCTCTTCTTTGGTAGAGAGTTAGTGGGGAGGATATTTTTAATATTCTTTCCAAAGAATGGACATTGATATGTCCAAAGCTCCGCCAATTTATGAAGATGCATAACAATATAAATATTATATATAGCTATTATATCACATATTGCTTCTTCATATCATATACAGTTCAATAATTATTTTCTTAGTCTTTATTATGTAAATTCATCTATAATTTTGCTGTATTGTATATAAGTGTATAAGCCAGTATATATTGTAATCTACATAAATAAAGTACTCAATCAATCAATCCTTTTCTGTCACTCACCCTTCCTCTCAATCTGTCACTCTCTCTTCTGCCCTCTCGCTCCCCAGCTCTCTTTCACTCACTGTTTTCCTCTGCTCATCGTGGTTTGATGGAGAGTATATTATTTTATATCATTCTCGGAGAATCGACAATTATCTGTTGAAACACTTTCGATTTATAACTATTATTCGACGAAAATCCTAAATTAATGCTGTACATCACCCCGAAGACTTCTGCTACTGCAGACATTGACAACAGGGTTAACAGCTAGATGAAAATTCGATGAGAACTACTATCCAAAGATTAGTTGCCAGCCCGATAATCAAACCCGGTACCTCCCAACTGCCAGTCAGGAATGCTTACCGTAACACCAAACTGACACATTACCCTTACACCAAACTAATGTTGCTACATTACAATACTAGTAGTTCTGTGAACAGTATACCTTGTGCAGTTAGAATGTTTTGTAGGGACGGATTCAAAGATCCAAAGGTTCAAAGAACCTCACCGACGTCAACCGAAGCTTAAAATGTGTCGTGCAGTTAGAAACTACAGCCGAATAGAACTGTGTACAATTTGAAAACATATGTTTGTTTTTATTTAATATTATGGAACGGTTCTACAATATTGTCAGTGACACAGTCGAATCTTCAATATCATTCCCATTAACAGTCTACTTATGAATAGAGGCAGTAGAAGAGAGAGAGTGTGTGTGTGAGAGAGAGAGAGCGGCCGATAGAGAATACCGAAATAATGGAATGAGAATAACAGACCAATGGAAGCAAGCCACACCTCCAAGCTCCCCTCACTCTAATCTGATTGATTGAGTACTTTATTTATGTAGATTACAATATATACTGGCTTATACACTTATATACAATAGCTTACAATACAGTAAAACTATAGCTGATGAATTCACATAATATAGACTAAGAAAATGATTATTGAACTGTATATGATATGAAAAAGCAATTTGTAATACAATAACTATAGATAATAATTATATTGTTATGCATCTACATAAATTGACGGAGCTTTGGACATATCAATGTCCATTCTTCGGAAAGAATATTAAAAATATCCTCCCCAATAAATAACTCTCTACCAAATTAAAGAGAGAGGCAGTAGAAGTGAGAGTGTGTGTATGAGAGAGAGAGAGGGAGCGGCTGATAGAGAATACCGAAATAATGGCATGAGAATAACAGACCAATGAAAGCAAGCCACGCCTCCAAGCTCCCCTCACGCTCTTCTGATTGGTGGATTGGGATGCCTACTGATGTAGTTCTCAGTTCTGCCAGTAGGTGACACAAGGAACTGGGATGTACCTGTACACTTTGCAATTTTCTGAATCAAACTCTTGAGTTAATCTCGTTAGATAAGTCTTACACTCGATTTCACGTGCAATACCTCTTTATCTGGGTTTCAAGTGAGGATCAAGCTCCTTGGCTGAAGAACTCGCTCATGTCTTATTGTACTGAATCATCAACTTGTGCTGAATCATGAGTAAATCAATATACAATACTGTATAAATATGATTCACTCCGCAAGGGTGGATAAGTCCAAATGAAAATTCGAGACAGGCAGTTTATAGTGAGGTCAACGTTATAATGGCAGTGTATAAAGATAGAAGAATAGCGATGCCGATTCTCTGCATTATATAATTATATTTCTAGACTTTCAAAAACATAATTGGCATCGTTGTGGACCTAGAAAAGGATAGTACCACCGGTTTTGTCGAATGATAGACAAGGATAGCAGAACCAAAGTTGATCAAATACTGTCATTATAACGTGGACCTCACTATAGAATCACGTGTCATCGCATGAAGAACAGACAAACAAACTGTCAAAACACAAATTGATAGTCTTCAAAAAGATGTAGGAGGGAGTCAACCCAGTTGACTAACGAACTCCATCAATATAGTAATCCATCAAGTAATTCGAAGTTGAAAATTAGACATAATTGATTTATTACGGCAATCGAGAGTAATTGTCAAACAAACCCACAATCAAACGACTAGAAGCAGATGTGCTGATAAGTAAGATAATCTATAGTTTTGATGCAATAGTATATTTAGCACCTAGAGCAGAAAATGAGACTTTTCCGGCACGAAATCGCTTTTCAAGTCCGAGGCCGTAGGCCGAGGACTAGATAAGATTTAGAGCCGGAAAAACATTTTTGCCCGTGATGCGAACGCTATTTTTCGCCACACTGAAAAATAAACAATATTTACCGTATATAAGAATAATTATTGTTTATTAAGCACTTCCGAAAGCAAAAGCGGAAGGTCATAACTCTAGCAAATCTGAATATCAGGAAATTGTCGAGGCCGTAGGCCGAGAACTAGAAAAGATTGAGAGCCGGAGAAACATTTTTGCCCGTGGTGAGAACGCATCAAAAAGAAAAAGAAAGGAGACTTTTTGAAAAGGAGAAATAATCTAGTGCTTGACCGTGTTTTGGGAAGATTGCAGGAAACACAGATAATGACGGTGATGTTGCTGTTGCTGATAATGACAGTAGTTTTTCCGAGGAAGGAAATTGTAGCCAGGTTTTTGAATCAGCCAGGAAAACCCCGGAAAAACAGTTCGGCATGACAAGAGCTGGAAAAAGAAATTAGTGCAAAATGAAAACCACGCTCGGAAAAACGCCGTGGAAAACTGCGGTGCTGGAAATTGCTCTTAGGAGCTTTCCCTGCTCCCCAAAACACTTTCACGTTTCCAGTAACCCTTCAGGGCATGTTTCGGTCTTGAAGAAGTATTCTGGAATGTTTGGAGAAACGGGATGAGAAACAGAGAAAGTGAATGTGAGAGGGAACACAGTCAAGGAAAGAAGTGTGAACATGGTAGAAAGAGAGTAAATTGTGAGAGAGAAAATTCAAAATTGGGAGAAAAATGAGAACGATTATGAGAAATGCCTCAGAGGAGAGAATTAACAGTGAAGGAAGAAGTGGTGGAGAGGAGATTGAGAGAGAGAGAGAGAGAAAGAGATTGATTAATTGATTGATTGAGTACTTTATTTATATAGATTACAATATATACTGGATTATACACTTATAGACAATAGCTTACAATACAGCAAAATTATAGATGAATTTACATAATATAGACTAAGAAAATAATCATTGAACTGTATATGATATGAAAAAGCAATTTGTAATATAATAACTATAGATAAATTATATTGTTATGCATCTACATAAATTGGCGGAGCTTTGGACATATCAATGTCCATTCTTCGGAAAGAATATTAAAAATATCCTCCCCACTAACTCTTTACCAAACCAGAGAGAGAGAAACTAAACCTACCAGAGAGAGAGAGAGAGAGAGAGAGAGAGAGAGAGAGAGAGAGAGAGAAAGAGAGAGAGAGTGAGAGAGAGAAAGAGAGAAAGAGAGAAACTCAGAGATGGGAGGGAAATGAGAACGATCATGAGAAATGTCTCAAGAGGAGAGAGGGAAGGGTAAGGAGTGAGAGAAAACAATTAGAAAAACGGTGAGTGGAAGGAGAGGGAAAGATAGGTGGCGACAATGAAACTGTTGGAAAAAATGTTAGAGAAAGGAGTAAATGACTAAGTTGTTGACGAGAGCAGAGAAAAAAAATGAGAAGACTCTGAATACGAAAGAATTGGTAGGATAAAAGGAGAGAAGATTGAAATTTAGTATCAAAGAAGAAAAAGAAAGAAAGGAGAAGAGAAAAACATTGAAAGATCTCCAGATGCAGCTAAAATCAGTCTTCAACTGCTTGTCCACTCTCCCTTCTTTTGACGGTGAGTTTTTTCTCTCGGGCAACAAATCTTTTAAAAGGCAAAGTGGTCTTGTCTTCAACGAAAGAAAATCCTTGTAAAAGGGGAACGACAGATGATTCCGAGAAGAAAACCTCGTGAAAAACCCTGGGAAATTCCTCCTGTACCAGGCCACGCGGAAAATTCAAGATTTTAATCTTCTCAGAATATCTACAAACTCGAACTCTAAAAATTCCTATAAAAACTCATCTCCTGAGAATCACGTCCGATTATTATTGATATCGAATTTGAAAAGTGATTTTGAAGTACTCGAGTACTTGGTATTTAGAATGAAAAGTTGACTGCTACATTGAAAAGCCAATCAATGCTTCACTTTTGCAAGAACTGGGAATTTTGTGATTTCATTCAGAGCTATAACCAGATACTCTCAAGTATTCCCAGGTATTCGAAAGTGATTTAATTGAGTATTTATCATCCATTCAGTTCAATAGAAGGATGAATTTGAGGAGTGAATGGAATTAGAGAATGAGGATGAGGAGGAGGAAGAGAAGGATAGGGGGGGAAGGAGGAGCAGTAGGAGGAGGATGAGGAGAAAGTCGAGGAGGATAGGGGGGAAGGAGGAGCAGTGGGAGGAGGATATTTATTTATTTATTTATTCATCTATTTATTTATACGTGGATACAATAACAAATCATATATATATGATTGGGAAGGAACAATAGGCTTGGCACAAAACTATTCCATTCCCAAATTTTGATTACATGTCCAAAAATAGGTTATGTTTCTTCTGTAAGAAGTTCAAGCTCAACTTTCGTCCAAAAAAAAAATATGAGATGCAAATTTTGAATTTAGAAAAATTAAAACACCAAATTATAGTTAAACACTTAATTATCACTGCACATTGTATTAAGTTATTTTATGAATTTTGAAGCCAAAAATACACACAAATTCTCACTAAGAACAGCTGTATAAACTGTGATATATACTCAATTGAATCACTTTTGGATACCTGGGAATACTTGAGAGTATCTAGCTATAGCTCTGTATAGATATGTCAGGATGAGGAGGAGAAGGAGATGGGGGAGGAAGAGGAGGTGGAGGAGAATGAGAAAGAGAAGAATAAGGAGGTGGAGCAGCTGTTAGACACAAGACAAACAGAGACAAGACACAAGCAGAAAAGGAGAGAAACAATATTACAGGAGGCATCATCAAGATAAACATAAATCTTGATCACATCATTAAGATAATACATCAAGATAAACACAGCAAGTATTGAACTTAACAGTTAATTTGGATAGACACGTAAAACCGTTGGTCCCTGCTGCCTGAAAAGCAGTCGTTAGGTCATGTCAGAGGCCCTGAAATTGATCAGTTGCGATAGTATTATTTAACAGTAAATTAGAAGAAAACTATCAGTTTTCTCTGATAATGTTCTA